>NC_142011.1:85329004-85629004 GCF_049901735.1 Notechis scutatus
TGACCCCCTAGAGGCTCTGAAACCCGAGGACAAGAGGTCCGAGCTCGCCCTACGTAGAGCTCACCAAGCGGACTCCTGGGCCATTAGATCAGCCACTGCGGCTTCTTTCTTCACCAGATCCTCGATCCGGTGGCTTCGGCAACTGAAGCAACATGTTCCCCCTCCAACACAAGGGCTCACCAGGACATAGCAAAACTGACGGCCGCGGCGGAATTTTCCGCTGACGCCACCTTCCATGCGGTCAAGTTCTCTGCCCGGGCAATAACGTCCCATGTCACTGCTCACCGCCTGCTCTGGCTTAAACACTGGCAGGCGGACGTTAAAAACAAAGTTAAGCTGGCTACTGCCCCCATAAAAGGGGACAAACTATTTGGCACGGCTCTGGACCCCTTGCTATCTGAAACCCGGAGCAAGAGAAAATTTCTCCCTCCTCTGTTTAGGAGGTCAGAGTCTAGAGGCCCCCAGCCATTTCGGAGAGGCTCCTCCCGCCCTTTCTACCAGTCTCCCTTCCCGCCAAGGTACTCGAGACCCCCTCCTCCCGACCGTTCCAGCCCCAGGATCGAACCGATCCGGCCGATAGGAACAGGAGGGCAGCGGCTACAGGCGCCTTTCAGGGGTTCAGGAGGGAGGCCCTTCCAGCGTAGATAGATCCCGTCCCTCCCTCCCATCGGCGGACGCCTCAAGCACTTTGCCGACCGATGGGACTCTTCCACCTCTGATACCTGGGTCCGTGATACCATCAGACTCAGCCTCACGCTCGAATTCAAGAGCGCCCCCTGACTTCTTTCTGGCGTCCCCCCTCAAGGGACCCCATCAAAGCAACCTAATGGATTCAGCAATCCATCATCTTCTCCAAATACAGGCCATTCAACCCGTCCCACCCTCCCAGCGGGGCAGGGTTCTACTCCCACCTTTTTGTAGTCCCCAAATCCTCCGGAGGATGGAGGGCCATCTTGGACCTTAAACGCCTTAACCGTTATCTGGTCTATCGCAGGTTCAAGATGCACACCCTGCAGTCCATCCTCCTCAGCATCCGCCAAGGGGACTGGCTATCCTCCATAGACCTCTCCGAGGCCTACCTCCACATTCCAATCCGACCCTCCCATTTCAAATTCCTCAGGTTCTGCTACAACCACCGCCACTTCCAATATGTCGCCTTCCCTTTGGGCTAGCCTCTGCCCCGAGGACCTTCACTAAGGTCCTCGCGGCCCTGGCGGCTCATCTCAGGAATCTCCCGGTCCGCCTCCATTGCTACCTGGATGACATCCTCATCCTCTCTCCCTCCAGACCCCAAGCAGAGAGGGACATCAGGGTTACTATCTCGGCCCTCCAAGACCATGGTTTCCTAGTTAATTGGCAAAAGAGCCAACTATCCCCATCTACAAGGATCTCCCACTTGGGGGCTGTCATTGACTCAGTGCAGGGTAAGGTGTTCCTCTCCCCGAGAGATTCCTTAGTATCCAGGAAGCCGTCAGGCATATCAGACGCTCCAGGAAGGTTACAATTTTAGAATTGTCCAAATTACTGGGTAAAATGGTTTCTTGTATCTCCATTGTTCCATGGGCCCGTTTACACGCTAGAGCCCTACAATGGTTCCTGCTCCCGTTCAGCGGACCGGCAGAAGCAACTCAAGGGCCACAGTCAAGGTACCTCCAAGAGTCCTTACATCTCTCCTCTGGTGGACCAGCCCCACCATCAACAAGGGTCACTTCATCAAGGAGCCCCACCGCCTCACCCTTACCACAGATGCCAGCCTGTCCGGATGGGGCGCTCACATCCTCTCGCTCTCAACTCAGGGCACATGGTCTCAGGTAGAACGGGGTGCAGTATAAACTGGCTGGAGCTCCACGCCATCTTCCTGGCCCTCGCGCAGTTTCCTCCCCAAGCACGCGGCGGCATGTCCTCATACTCACGGACAACGTCACCGCCAAGGCTCACGTCAACCGTCAGGGGCACACAGTCCATCCGCTTGATGAGGAGGCCAACGCCTCTGCCGTTGGGCAGAGCGCAATCTCCTCTCCCTCAGAGCCGAACACATCTCAGGGGACTCAAACACCCAAGCGGATTGGCTAAGCAGGACCACGGTGGACCAGTCCGAATGGCGCATCCACCCGTCACTATTCAGGGAAGCGACCAGTATGTTCGGTCTCCCGTTAGTAGACCTCTTCGCCTCCCCACTCAACACGCAACTCCCCAGGTTTTTCTCCAGGTACCCTCCCACGGGGCCGAGAATCACGACGCCCTCCGTTGCCCTGGCCCACAGGGCTCCTCTATGCCTTCCCGCCTCTAGCCCTGGTTCCCAGAGTTCTCCAGAAGCTCATCTCCGAGAGGGCAGAGCTGATTCTAGTAGCACCCTTCTGGCCCAGGTGCCCCTGGTTTGCGGACCTCCGCAACTTATCGGTGGCCCCTCCCTGGAGAATCCCCACCAGGATATCCCTCTCCCAGGGGCCCCTTCAACACCCAGACCCTCAGTGGCTCCAGTTAGCCGTTTGGAGGTTGAGCGGGAACGCTTAAGGAAAGAACGGTTTTCCGACCAAGTTATTGAGACCATTTTAGCCGCCAGGCGGCCTTCAACAACCCGCATATACAACGCCACTTGGAAGGATTCTGCGAGTGGTGTCATGGTCTCAGATCAACCCGCTGTCACCTTCCATAGCTCAGGTCTTGGAGTTCCTCCAAGAGGGCCTGAGGAAAGGGCTTTCCCCAACACCCTAAGGCCAGGTCGCAGCGCTATCCACAGTCATTGACTGTGATAACCTGGGTTCCTTTCCCACCACCCCGTATTCGGGCATTCCTCAGGGGGCCACCAACCTGTGTCCCCCAACCATACACCGACCTACCTGGGACCTTAACAAGGTCCTGGTGTCTCTGACTAACAACCCTTTGAGCCTCTCAGGAAGCCTCTCCAATTCCTCACATTCAAAGTGGTATTCCTGGTAGCTATTACTCGCCCGCCGCATATCGGAGTTAGCAGCCTTGTCGGTAAGGAAGGACCTTTGCATATTTCATGCCGATAGGGTGGTCCTCGACCGGACCCTACCTTCCTGCCCAAGGTTAACTTGACCTTTCACAGGGCTCAAGAACTCATACTCCCGAACTTCTGTCCCAATCCCTCGCGGAAAGGGAGAAGCCTTGGCACTCACTGGACGTAAGACGGGCCCTACGCATTTACATTAAGCGCACCCAACCCTTCCGGAGGTCAGAATCTCTCTTCCTTTCCTTCCAGCCCAAATCCTTAGGGCCACAAAGTGTCCCCGTCAACCATCGGCCGCTGGATTAGGGCTACCATTTCCAAGGCTTATTTGTCCCAGGCACTGTCGGTACCCAGGGGATCACAGCACACTCCACCAGAAGTGCAGCCACCTCGGCGGCTTGGGCCACCCAGGCTCCAATTTCTGATATTTGTCGGGCAGCCACTTGGGCATCCCCTCTCCTTTCATTAGACACTATAAGATTGACACCTTTGCCTCGGCGGAGGCTTCGTTTGGTAGGCGAGTCCTCCAGCGAGTCTTCAGGGAACCTCGAGATTGCAGGACCAGACGGGGTCCCTCCCGTAGGACAGCCAAGCTTTGGTATGTCCCACTCTCTGGATGATCCGAACGGCTCTCAGGAGAATGGGCGTTGGTTCTTACCTGACACGCCATTTCTCTGGAGCCGTGAGGATCATCCAGCCCCACCCTTAATTGCCGTCTGGTGGGGCCTTGTTTCGCCAATGACCTATTTAGCATAGGGAGAGCAGAGCAACGCCCTTCTCTTCACCTTCGTCTTCACGCAAACTGGGGAACGCAAGAGAGCCACGTGATGGAGGGCGGAGCGTTCCTCAGTGATTGAGCTCAGCCATCAACGACGTAGACTGAAGCACCTCCCACTCTCTGGATGATCCTCACGGCTCCAGAGAAATGGCGTGTCAGGTAAGAACCAACGCCCAATCACAATCATGGGAAAGACTGCTGACCTGACAGTTGTGCAGATAACCATCATTGACACCCTCCATATGGAGGGAAAGCCTCAAAAGGTAATTGCAAAAGAAGTTGGATGTTCCCAAAGTGCTGTATCAAAGCACATTAATAGAAAGTTATGGGGAAGGGAGAAGTGTGCAAGAAAAAGGTGCACAAGCAGCAGGGATGACCGCAGCCTGGAGAGGATTGTCAGGAAAAGGCCATTCAAAAGTTGGGGACTTTCACAAGGAGTGGACTGAGGCTGGAGTCAGTGCATCAAGAGTCACCACACACAGATGGATCCTGGACATGGGCTTCAAATGTCGTATTCCTCTTGTCAAGCCGCCCCTGAACAACAAACAACATCAGAAGCGTCTTACCTGGGCTAAAGAAAAACAGACCTGGTCTCTTGCTCAGTGGTCCAAAGTCCTCTTTTCTGATGAGAGCAACTTTTGCATCTCATTTGGAAACCAAGGATTCAGAGTCTGGAGGAATGGAGAGGCCCACACTGCAAGATGCTTGAAGTCCAGTGTGAAGTTTCCACAGTCTGTGTTGATTTGGGGAGCCATGTCATCTGCTGGTGTTAGTCCACTGTGCTTCATTAAGTCCAGGGTCAATGCAGCCATCTACCAGGAGATTTTGGAGCACTTCATGCTACCTTCCGCAGACGAGCTTTATGGGGATGCTGACTTCATTTTCTAGCAGGACTTGGCACCTGCCCACAACTGCCAAAAGCACCAAAACCTGGTTCAATGACCATGGGATTATTGTGCTTGATTGGCCAGCAAACTCGCCTGACCTGAACCCCATAGAGAATCTATGGGGCATTGCCAAGAGAAAGATGAGAGACATGAGACCGAACAATGCAGAAGAGCTGAAGGCCACTATTGAAGCATTCTGGTCTTCTATAACACCTCAGCATGCCACAGGCTGATAGCTTCCATGCCACGCTGCATTGAGGCAGTAATTGCTGCAAAAGGGGCCCAAACCAAGTACTGAGTACATATGCATGCTTATACTTTTTAGACGTCCGACATTGTTCTCTGTACAATCCTTGTTTTATTGATTGCATGTAATATTCTAATTTTCTGAGATTGTGGATTTGGGGTTTTCATGAGCTGTAAGCCATAATCATCACAATTATGACAAATCATGGCTTGAACTATCTTGCTGTGCATGTAATGAGTCTATCTCATATATTAGTTTCACCTTTTAAGTTGCATTACTGAAATAAATGAACTTTTGCACGATATTCTGATTTTTCGAGTTTCACCTGTATATATTGTTTGCTGTAAGATTAACTGTGTGAATGAGCATAAGCAACAAAATACAGACTAAAATAAGGATATTGCTGCTGGATACAGCAGAGTAACCAAAGGATACCTTCACATAAGAATGTTGTAAAAAGTAAAGAAACAAATTGCACACCAAGGCGCTAAGGTGGCAGAAAATAAATGATAATTCATTTGAATGATGCTACAGAGTTAAGAATAGCACAGGTAAATAGGATTCAGTATGCTGAGAGGTCCCCATGATATGGCCAGACATACTAGAAGTGAGCCATTTGACAGAATTTCCAGCATTCTACCTTTCTGTCTCTTATTACTCCCCCTTGCCAGCCTTACCTTGGATTTTTGGTGTTGTTTTACCTTTTTGCTTCCTCAAGTCACAACCCCTGGCTTTCACACACTCTTATTTGTTTCGTTTTGAACTTGGTCCCAGGGCTCCTTTCAGCCTTGTCTGTCTCATCTTTACTATATCAACATTATGTGTTGCAGTGGTCCCAGTTGGATCTCATCCTGTTCCCTCTTTTCTCTCTGCTGTCAACAAAATTTGAACAGGAGCAAGATTCTTCGTATTTATCATTAGTGCAAGTGGAAAATATCTGATCTGAAATGTGCCCATTTCAAGGATAGAATTAACTGCTGGACTGACCTAAACCTAAATGTTTTACTTGATGATGCAGCTTTTGGAAATGCTTTCTGCATATGAATAAGTATGGCAGAAATAATGGGAAATCTGCATGGAATCAGAATTCTGCTTATGTGGATCTTATTGGAAACATCCTCATTTGCTACACTAAACTCAAGAAAGCCTACTTAAAAATTAATAGAGTTTCATGCAGTCATACTATTTCAACATATATTATCTTAGTACTGCTTGCAGGCTAATGTCATAGAAAAAAGGTGGTTGAGGTATACAGAACATGGCTTGTCTAGGTTCTACTAATAATTTTTGGCTGAGGCAAGAATTGAATTACAGGTTTTCCACAATCAGTCCCTTAGCCATTGGGCAAACGCAGTAATTAAAATACATATGTATCACTAATATTGAAGAGTCATAAATATAATCTCCAAATAAATCGTATAACTCTGATATAGTGATGGCCTATGGCAATCTACTTAGCATCGTATTTCTGGCATGCTGAACTGAGTTGATAAGATTGGGGGGAATGTTGCATTGCTCAGGGAACTAAACTGACTATAGTCTAGTTTCTGAGGGAAAAGAGAAAGTTGCCCAAAATGATAAACTTTCATAATAACGTAATGAGGGCTGAAGGGCATAAAAGAATTTCTTTGGTCCTTAATACCTAAAGTATAGAAACTAAGAGAAGGATGTGGAAGTGAGAACAAAATCTAGAAGGAAAACAATATGGTTTGAATAAAAGACAGGAGAAACTGAGGCAAAACCGGTCTCATCAATGAAAGGATTCTGAAACTATATATATTTTAGTGGTAGTGGGGGTAAAGAATCAAGAATACATCCTTCGAGAGATATGTCTCTAGTGTTAGTCTCTCCTTTGTTGGAAGACAATGCTGCATTGTCCTTGTAGCACTACAAATAGAAGGAAGCCCTCAAAGAAATGGGCTACTGTGAGAAGGAATAATATAAAAGATTGAAGTATTTTTTCCCCATCAGATGCTTTTAAGCACCCCAAAAAGCAATACTGAAAATGTATGCACGACATTGGACATACAGATAGTCCTTATTTAATGATCGCATTTGGGACCAGCAATTTGATCATTAAAAGGAGTCACTATGTCAAAAATCATGTAACCATTTTATTTCGGTTTTCCCTTACAGTGTGAAGCAACCAAATAATTAGGTATGTCCAAATGACGGGGAGTTTTCCGGTATTCAACCTGTGAAGAAGTTGGTGAAAAAAGCAATTCTTATTGCCCCTTTCCTCCATTTCCATGTCTTGGGAATGCTTACCCCCCCAGCGCTGGGATAATTTGCAAGAAGAGAATTGATGCGTGAATTAACATTCAGTGGAGAGATGGGCATGACAAGAAATTGAGAAGGCACAACATGAGGAATGCACATTGAAAGGAATGTGCTAGGGTTGGCTGTTTGCCTAGAACACTCTTGCCTGCAAGCCACCGATCGCTTTGGAGACCGGGGGGTGGGGTGGGGGAGACCCTTTAGTGTGAAATTGAATAAGGTCTTGTTAGTGTCAGGCAGCATTTGGGAACTGGAAGGTTCCTATTAACTAATTAAGGTCACAGACCTAAGCTTGTTAATTGCGGTTAGCACTTTTTAGGGATGCACTGCGCTGTGTATAAAAGCAGCTGAGGAAGGGATAGATTGTTTAGACAATCTCTCTGCTATGGAAGCGAGGGGGTGGGGGAAGAAAAAAATGGATTGTGTACAGGACAAAACATATTAAGTGTTATAGTGAACATATGATTGAGATATAGATGCTGTGAAGGTTGAACACGTGGCATTGCTCTCCAAGTTACTTTTTCACTGTTGTTAATGGTGAATTGGCACCATTTTGGGTGAAAAAAAAAGCTGTTACTAAGAAATAAGGGAATGTTAGAATTAGAAGAATGCAGCCTGAGGTTTGGGTGGCATGTTTTTTTTTAATATAGTAAAGTTAAAATTAATCTTGGCTTCAAAATTCTTTATACCATTTTAAAAAGTATGGAACCGATATAAACCCAGGCTGTGTCTGAAAATGTCTTTATTGGCCTTAGCACAAGAAGCATTTTATAGAAAGGAAACAATAAGCAAATTAAAATGGTTACTATATCCATGTTTTGCTAATACAGGAAAATGGAGAACTTAAAAGATGAAATCAAGGGATCAATTGCAGAGTGATTTACTTTAATAATAATTTTAGTAAAGATTATATTATACAGGTAAAACTGATGCAAAGTAAAAGAAAAAAAGAAAAAGGTGACTCTGGGCGGCTTACAATGTTAAAAGCAATAAAACCATGAAATATATATGACATAACAATAAAAATTAAAGATGTGGAGAGAGGGAGCAGGTTGTGTGCGGGGGCCGGTGAGATCTCTTATTGGTCCATCAACCACTTATTATTAACAAATTTTGGACTGTCATCATCCATCCTAATCAACAAACATCCATTAAGGCTTATCTGAAATAACAACGTATCTATTATAGACTTGATCTAGACTTGAATTTCTTCCTTTGACATTTATATATATCATTTTCAATTTTAAATGCATTCCCAAAACCAAATCATTCAAATTTAATCAATAAAGATACAAGAAAAGTTACCAGAGATAACCTTCTTGGATAATGATCCAAGAAAAGTTACCATTCTAACAAATCAAAGTTTATTAATAAATATACAATGCAAATAAATTTTTTTCCATATAACTGTTATCTATCAACAAACCTTAAAACATCATCATCCCATCTTAATCAGAAAAAAGCCACAAATAAAAACCTATCTATTTTAATCTTAGTCAAATAAACCAACTTCATATTCCTTCCTCTTACTCCTAACAATCTTGGACTTTAATCCCTTCAGATAGTATCCAAACATAAGGGTTTTTTCCTTATTTTTTTCTTTGTCTCCCCTCATAATTTTTTTTGCCAACATTAACAAATTCTTTGTATAAATCCAATATAGAAAGGTTATCCAAACTACTCTTGGGTGAACAACTATTTTTATAGAAGACTGGGAATTGTTTATGGACTTTTTGCTAAAAATGGATAAAAATGAACTGGTGATTTCTGGAATTACTGATTAAAAAGAGCTGTGTGTGGGAAGAAGGGATTTTGAAAGAAAGAAATGGTATCAAATTTGTCTGTAATCTCATCTTTAAGCTTTTTTTCTCTTTCTTTGCTCTTTATTTATTTTTTAAACAAGTTTTATTCAATTGTTCACATAAAAACAAAAGGCTCTTTTTAGTGGACAACGTATTTCCGGATCATCACTTTTACATACAAATATGACAGTAATTATACATTCATATATGCATACTTAATTCTATTATTATCTTTTCCATTCCAAATTTTCAGAAAAGAGAAAAACAAACAAATTAATCCAAATCTCTTACATTAATCTCAATCCAAACATCCTTTCATTTCATTTCAATTATTTCAAATATAATCCTTTAATATTTTTTTTAAGAGTAAAAATAACAATATATGTTTGCCTAATAAAAAAAAGGTTACCAATGTCTCTCCTTCCTTTTAATAATCTGTATTATTTTGTTAATTTAAATAGTTCTTTAATCTGTCATATTTTCTTTTCATGATACATTCTTTCTATAAATTCTAGATTAATACAAGTTTTAACACAAGAGAAAAAGAAACGAACTTAGGTTTCCCCCCTTTTACTGCTTTGAGTGTGACATCTCAGTGGTTAAAATACACCTTTATTCCCTCATCTTAATTCCCAATAAACTTTTATTTTTAAGTAGTTACAATAATAATCATTACATTTTTTCATTTGGATTCCGCAATATATTTCCCCCCCTTAATTTTATTTCTAATTTCAAAAAGGTAAAAGGGAGAAATTGACTATTTAATTCCTGGTTACTGATATTGACCTCATTTTTAAACATCTTCACATTCATTTCAATTATTACAATTTCTTCAATAAACCTTAACTTTTCTTTTAAAGATAAAAATAAAAATGTATATTCATCTAATAAGAGTTATCAGTATCTATCCCTCCTTTAATAATCTATATTACCCTATTTTCTAAGTATTTTTAATTGCAAATATATTCTTGTTACCCCTTGTCACACTGCAGAATCCCCTTTTTAATTCATCAACCATTATCTCTAAAAAAAACAAAACAATTTCTTTTCATCATTTTACTATTTCCGTGTTTCTTTATTTCCTGCACCTGTTTCTTACTGCCTCTCCTCCCCCTCTTTTTCCCATATCTTTTCTCATTCCAGTTTATATCCCTCTCTTTCTTGATATCTTCATTTCCCCTTTTCTGCTGCACCTTTCTACCTCTCCCAATTTCACAGGTATTCCCCTTTTTGATTACCTTCTTAAATCTCAACTTTTTAGCCTTCCTTCTTTCCCCTCGTCTTTGTAGTGTTCTTTGTGTTAATTGTCTATTTAAGATGGCTTCTCCTTGAGTCGACTCCTCCTCCTCTGAAGTTCTTTCTTTTTGTTCAATCGCCATTTCCATTTCTTCTAACACAGAACAAAGTGATTCGCCTCTTTCCTGTCATGATTCCCTCATATTTTTAAGTTCCATTTTTAATTCCTGAAGAGATATCATCATTACACACTCTTAAATTTTATAATCATTAAAGTCCACAAAAAAAACCACACCACTTTTACTTTCCTTCTTTCTTCCTCAAGTTTTCTAAAGTTCTCAATTGTTCCAGCCCAGGGTCTATACCAAAAACATCAATCAATCCCACAGTCAGTCTTTCCTTGCTTTCTTCCTTTATTCTGGTTCAGCTTTCACTTTCTAAGATTCTTACTTTGTTTCAATATTTCTTTAATATTATATCAACACAAGTTTATACAGAAACAGGATGATTTCCCTTTTGTTTGAGTTAAGTTTTTATCCAGAAGATGGCACTCTCCATTATACAAAGTCTTCACCTTTCCCCCCTATTTTATTGTTTGGGGTTTTTCGAACCTCAATATTCCAGAGCAATCCAGTCTCCAATATGTAAATTTTATTATTATTATTTTTTGACAGTCTTAAGTCCAGCTTTATTTTATGCCTATTTGTTGCCAAAATATTTTAATCCAATTTAATTAAGTCTTTAATTCTGGCTTCTTCCTTTCTCGGTTCGAAGCCCCGCTTAGCTGTCAAAATTATTTTCTTGTTTTGTTTTTTTCCTGTCCCTTTGTATTTTCGCCGTTCACTTTTCTTAAGAGTTCAATGTTACCTTAATCCCGGGGTACTTTTTGTTTTGTTGTTTCGCCCAATTGTCCCGGCTCAGATGTTATCCACCTCTTTCTTCACTCCTGCACAAATCTTAGTCCAGCTGAGTCCTCCTCTTTGGGGTGGCCATTTTGGACCACCGCTTCAGTCATCTTCGGGGGGAAAAAGACCAGGCCCAGTAGGGGAGATGAGGCTCCCCTCAACCTGGCTGGCAGCTTCCCCTTACTCCACCACCCCTCCAAGGCAGCTTCAGCCCCCAATCGCAATGATCGGGGCTCTCCAACAAAAGAGCACGGACCATAGCCGCGGACAGTCGCGATCTACGGTCCGTCAGCGAGGAGGGCTTTCTTTGCTCTATTGTTTTCAACATTTTTTTTATCTTTCCTTCTTACCTACTTTTCTGGATTTTTTCATGTTTATTTTTTAACTTTGCAAAAAAAAAAAAAACTTTTAAGAAAAGCTATATAACTATGAACAGTCACTGCCTGAGATAGTCACTAAACGATTACCTGTACTACCAATACAGTAGTTACAACATGTTAAATATCCTACTAAAAATTTGCATGGATTAGCATTTAAAAATAATTATACTAATAGATTCATTTAACTTTTCCAAACCTCTAGCAGCGGTCTGTTCTTAAAATTAAATATGTAATGCAATGCAAAGATTATTGTAAAAACATAGGCATATATTAAGGATAGTGTAGAATGCATAGAGTTTGATATATGCTGTCTCAAGCTAGGAAGAATTCATGTACTTTTAGGAGAGAGTGGTGGGAGGACCCATATCGTTCTGTCTTTATTCTTTCCAATTGCTGTCCTGTCACTGCAAATAATTTATTTTCCTTTGTATGGACTAAAATAGCTTAGATTGTGAAGAACAGATACATTTGAAAGGAACAGTGAGATGAAGTAGGAAGATGAACATAAAAATAAAGAACACGTCTACTGCAGCATAACTAGTTATTAAATCTAGTGATTTGGAATTTGGTAAGTATTATTCTGCAGAAATCTCTAGCATCGTTCCATCATATTAAAAGTTTGTTTTTTGAACCATGATGGGCAAAATTACGTTTTCTTAATCTTGGATATTTATGCCAGCTTCATACTATGATTGGTGAGTTGTCACCCATTGCACATGAATCAAAAATACAGGCTTACAAGAGACTTCTAGTTTAGTTTCAGGATGTCTGCAAGCTGGACTATTTGAGCATAAAATGGAAGTTATTTCATGCAATTTTATGGAGATGGGATTTTCCTACCCACCCCAGATAAAATTGTATTTCCTTCTTTTTCTTTTTTCCTCCCATTGTGTCAAATTTACTTTAAAACCTACATTACAGTTTTCAAGTATCTTGTATCAAAGTGGCAAAAACTTGCATTGCCAGTTTTTAGCTTTTTTGCCAACAAAGTTTAGCACGTGATTAACTAAGCTCTGCAAGTGGGAGCTTATAAGTGTGTTCATGAACAGTAGGGTAAAAAGTTAGGAAAAGATGACAAAACATGCATAGTGAAATGCACTAGGATGCAAGTGAATATAGGTAGTATTTACATGATGTCATAGCTACACATCATCATTTTTGGTGTCACATTGTTTATTGGAGACATCTCTTTTAGGGAACTACATGTAGTGTAGATGCTTCAAAGGGTCATATTCTACATACGGATGATAGATCAGAGTTGCTTGGATTCTACAACTGAATATATGTATGATTGAAAGTTATTTCCCTTCCTTTTTGGTCTTAAAACTGCTGCCTTTTTTAACAATATGGGGAAAAAACATTCCTGGAAGTGGACATTGGATACCTTGTATCAATAGACTCAAAACCGAAACTGCAGCAATAGTTTTTGGTTCTGAGTGTTTTTATTATTCTCTGTTTATATCTTAATTTATTATAAGAAATCCTTTTAGATGCCAAATAGAAGAAGAAGTCAGTAAAAGTTCATATTTTACTTGGAATGAACTCTTCCCTTGTTATGGTTACAAAGATATGGATGAAGAGGAAAAGCTGGAAGGAGCTTTCAAATTCATAACAATAGCCTATTAGTTTCGTTGTTGCCTGTTTTTTTAAAAAAATATTTTTTTCTTTGGCATGTAATCCTATTTAATTAGATTCTACTCTGTTGTTTCAAGATTCCATAAACTGGTGTTTTTTCTACCAGCTGCTGAAGCAGGAGTTACTGTCTAAATGATATTCGCAACGAGTATTTGGAAGGTTTACAATTATACCCTTGCTAATAAGTTGTGTTATTTTCCCCAACAATTTTAAGAGCTAATCTTCAGAAGGCATTTTAAAATTAGCTAAAATTCTGTCGAGAGATTTACAAAAATGGTTAGCATGAAGATAATTATGTCACAGTCCTTGGACTCCATCTCTGATTGTGTGCATAAATCAGAAAATGTCAGCTGTGTTTTCCCTTAATAATTACACTTGCAGCAATATATTGCAGTTTAAATTTCTGTTATGATTTTACTGTGGGTTTACAAAACACAAGACAGTTGTTTCTAAAGTTTTTCTACTGATTAAATAATCCAGGAATTTTTCAGAATAGCAAGTTATCATGTCTAAGATATCAATAAACAGATCAATAAATGAAGAGGTGATGTTTTCGTTGAACTGGACATATTTAAAATATTTAAAATGTTTTTGTTGAACTGGAAATATTTAAAAAGGCAATAATTGTACTTTGTAGGATGAGACTTTTTTAGAGTAAATTGTAAAGTATACTTTTTCAAAAGTGTCTTTTAAATTTCAATAGTTTCAGATATCTTGGTGATGAGTTGCTTAGATAAATGGTGCTTTCTTGAAACTCAGATTAGGTAATCTCAGCTAAAATTTTGAGACCTATTTGCATTTAAAATTTAGAATAAAGAATTCTAAATTAAATAACAGCTTTCTCAAGCTGGAGAACATGAGTAATACTTCCTCCTCCTCTTTTTCTTACAACAACAACCCTGTGGGATGAGAGGGTTGAGAGAGAGTTACTGATCCAAAGTCACCCACTCAGCTCTCATGCTTTCCTGATCTGTGAAAATACATGTAATTGTTGAATTATGATACCTATTCCTATTATCGCTATACAGACCAATCACTATATTGTACTCTACTTATTCCTGTCTCACTTGTACAGCTACAGTCACTAAACTTGATAGTGCCCACAGGAGACACTATATGCCAGGGCTGTCAAACTCCTGGCCCGCAGACCAGATGCATCACGTGATGGCCACGCCCCCACCCGGTTTAGCAAAGGGGAAAATAGTCCCGATACATCACGTGATGTCACGGTGATGATGTGTGTTTGACACCCCTGCTATAAGTTATTTTATCCCAATAAAATTAATTTAAAAATTGTTGAACTGCTGAATTGTTGAATTGTTGAAAAGTAGCTAAATCTTGAAAGCCCTTTGTTCATGCTTTTACAAAATGTAAAAAAGATTTTACAAAATTTGCAGCACTTTTATTTTAACATCATACATTACTCTGAGAATGACAACTCATCGCTACCGTATCTGTGGCTACACTTAGAGATTGAAAATGCAATGTGTGTGTAAATGTATAACTATTATCAACCCAAATCAATCCACTGCAGAATGACCACCTTTACATTGAAAATTACTGTAATGTGTGAGTGTTGAGGAATTCTTTTCCATTGTCCCAACTGGAATTATGAGAGTGAGTGGTAGATCCAAAGTTAGGCAGCTAACTTCTGTCATAAAGAAAGGACTAGAACTGGGGCTTTCGGGCTCTTAATTTTTACACCACACTGGTTCTCATGTCTACGTGGTATGTATTTATGTGCAAAATTTATGTAGTCCCTACCTTTACATTTTAATATAACAGTTATTTATATGATTTATATATGATGAAGTAGCTGTTCTGACCTAGGCTTCCCAAGATCATGAAGCAGGCTTATTGTCCCAATAAAATCCCTTTCATTTAGGTTAAAGGGAAATCCTCTCCAGCAAAGTCCCGGCAAACAGTCTTTCATGAGACTTCACAGACCTTTATCAGGCTTGGAGAGTTGCCAGGCTAATATCTTTCAAATGCCACACTGTAGCAGCAGTTACTTGGCAAGAAGTCAGGAACAGATCTTCACTCTAATGAATTGAACTAATTATCTCCTGCAAACACCACTCCCCTTTTGCTTCTCTTTATTCCCTATGGGAGGGGCCATTCACTGTCCACCTGAGCCTTTACTCTTGAGTCAACCCTTGTTCCTTAACTGTTCCCTTCTTCTGGCAGCTCTGTGCATGCTTACACTGGGAACAGGCTCCAGCTGTTCTGCCCCACTGATCTCCGACTCTGAAGGCAGCTGATAACTGTCAGATGGCTCTGATCCCATCTCTGCCTCTGACGCAGAGCACTTGTCAGAGCCTTCCCCAGACTCCAGGACTGGTCCATGTTCCTCCCCAACCTCCTCACTGTTTGAGTCTGAAGCCAGCTCTTCACAACATTTCACATTATAGTGTGTGTCTCCTGCTCCCTTGATGTAAGAGTGAAAAATGATTTGCCTCTGATATTTGTCATTTCATTGATTTTCGGTATTCAGAAGATCAAGAAGGATGAAGCAATTGCTTTATTTTTTCCTCACTATTCTATATTCATCCCTCTAGGGTGGAAAAAGAAAGAAGTGATTTAGATCACAGTTTTCAAACAGTGCTTGGGTGAACTTAGTGTTCAATGGGACACCTCCCCCCACCAAATTTCAGTCAAATGCAGCCAATTCTCTATCAATACAGTTTGGCTTCTTGATCAAAAATTCCAGGATTTTTTTAAAAAGTACTGGCTTTTGTAGCATAAAAAAAAGTTTGAAACCCTCTGGTTTAAATAACATTTGACATCCTAGGCATTACTTATTGTAGTTTAAATTATTAAGGGACAAGGTTATAAATGAAGATGTTTTTTTTAAGCAATTCTTTTTGTTTATGTCTTCAGGTTGGTTGAAAAAGACATACAATGCAGTGCCAAATTTAGTAAGACAAGAATCCTATCAAACTGTTAAAAACAAAGAGTAGGGGGAAGAAAGGAAGGAATGATACTTTTCTGTTTTCAAACATGAAATGAAATTGATGAATTTGAATGCACTTTTTAAAAAGTCAATATTTTTATTTGTCAAGTATTTGATTTGCTAAAATGCTTCTGCATTAGGTGCATATGCAGACTTTCTTCCTAGACTTCATATTTTTCAGTGGATTAAATGTAGTTTTAGCTGCTGTGAGCTGAATTCAAAAAGGCATACTACGGTTTGTCTGCCACTATATGGTATTTGAGACACTGGGGGCATTAATAAGATTGTGGTCAATTTCTTCTGCAACATAAAGTTGTAATGTAAGCTTGAAAGGGGTAGATGGAAAAAAACACGCTATTGCATTAAGCCTTTCTCTTCAGTTCAAGTGATAATGGAGGAAACTCCTGCAGGATTAATGAGATTAGAACAGTGCCTTATGTTTTAACATCTTGGATTATACAGAAGCATGCTGAGACAAATAAGAAATGATAGTGACCCTTTTGAAAATATAACACTATAAATTAGATGAGTCACTCTCTTGCATTGGCTGAAATTTTTAAGTTTTTGTTACATTGGAGAAAGAGATAAAATAAATGTAATTTTTCCTCTGCAGAATTATAGATACATAGATTTAAATACTTCAGTTATAGATGCAGTAGAGTTCAAATTAGTGAGAGGTTGGGTATAGTTTAAACCTTTTTCTGTAAACAGAATCTTTAACCAATAACAGATACTCTGCTACTGGTAACCATCTTCTCTAACATTTAACATACAATTTCTCATTTTATGTCTTTTTCTTGCTTCCACTTATTTCCATCCAAGCCAAATAGAAGCTCTTACTAGATATTTGAAGGCCAACATCAGGTTATACCAGACTAGACCTGGATTTAAAAAAAAATAAAGAACAGAATGACAGTGACAAATCATTTCTTTATTGTTGCCAAGTAAAACTGGGTGGACATTTGCATGAAATCCCCAAGAGTCATGCTTAATTTAAGGATGGATTTATCTTTTGTGTTGTTATTTTTTAATTGTTTCATGCTGCATACCACCTAAGATTATGATGAAGTTTGGTAGCCAATAAATTTAATAAACAAACAGATTTGTATTCATGTTTATAATTGAAGTTATAATTCTAAACATATCTCCTCTTAGAAAATCCCAATACTTACTTACCCAGATTACTTACTTTCAATTCAGCAAATGACTGATGTTGCTAACTCAGGATTTGTAACATCCATCGACTCAAAGACTCCACTAGGCATAATATGGTATGTCAAAGACCACATCCCAAAGTGGGTGAGATTAAAGACTCAGAGGGCAGACTGATCTTGGGGGCAGAATTCAGAAGTTTTCAAAAAGTAAGTAAATGCTTTTTCAAATCATTCTTTTGGCCTGTCATTTGCAGTTCCACATTCTATACTTTATCTCATCAAATAAACTTTGTTCTACACCTGTCATTCCTTCATTAACACCTTTTAAACATAGTCTATCTATAGAAGCAGATATCATTGTTGACAGTGTTGATATTGTAGTTGCTAACTTTTGGCTGGCTCCCATTCTTCAAAGTTCTCCTTTATATCATTTTGTATCATTCTGCAAGTCCCACTATTAATTGACTTTACACTTGCATTTTTTTTCTTCTGCTTAAAAGAAGTCATAACCAAAATAAATCTATTTCCAATTAAATTTTTGTTTACTTTTAATAGATAATCCCAAAATCTTACAGTAAAATACAATATTCCAAATTCATCTGATCTTTATTTGTAACCTTCTTAGATGAAAATCTATTTATCTTTCTGCTGGTTTTCCAAATTTTTTAACTTCTCAAGTTTGCAGTTCATTTTTCTTTTGTTCAGAATTAAAATAAACTCACATGATGAAGACTTTTCAAAGTGTAATTCCTAAGGTCTCTAATAGCTTTAGAATAGTTAATAGCAATTTCCAAAAGTGATTATGAAGTGAGGTTTGTGAACTTAGTGTCTTAAAAGTCACCATTGTGGTTACACACAAGATGGCTGACCCTGTCATCACCCAGCACTAAACCCATGGAAAAGCCCTTCCTTGTGAGAAGCAGCTGTCCAAAGTTCATGTTGGCAAATTCCTGTCCTCTTCTTATTCAGCATCACATTTCAAATTCTTAATTATTATTTCTGAAGATGGTACTGACATATATTGATTTAAAATCAAAATAAGGTTATTACTGGACAAGTCAGGTCATATGAGTTAAACACACACACACACACATTTTTACAGGAATTAACATTTTTATGTTACAGTAGCAACAAAAAATAATAATCTAATGTCCATTCGTTTTTCTTTTGCAGGTCTAAAAACATAAGAAAATATTTTCTGATGATTTAATTTCACATTTAAATTATTTTTCAGGTTTCTTAATCCTGTTAAATCAATTGATTCTTCAAAATGGAATATTCTAGTTCTTCATTCCATAGTTTAAGTATATAATTAATACTGTTTTATATAATTAATATTATTTTAGTTATAAAAACTTTTTATAATACTGAAATATATACTATTTTTAACACTGCAGTTTTGCATATCACAATAATTATCTGTATATATTCACCACTCTATTTTTTTTGTGTGTGTGTGTTTAATTCTCATTACCAAATTCTAGTATGGTGTCCTATATTAGCAGACCACGGTTTCCTTTTTATTTCTGACTTCGTAATCATGTCTTTTTACATTTGATTTGCTATCATAACCCTGTTGAATTGTTTGGCTTGGTATCATACAGCATTACACAACTGTTAATAGAGATAAGATGCAAATACAGTATAATTAGTTCATCACAGTAAAAACTTTTAGACCTTATCAAGACCCATAGGAAATAATTTGGCAGAAAGCCACCAGAAATGGCTGCCCACCCTCAGTGCTCGGGCTTTCATTATCTTTTTAATTGCTGCTCAAAATTTGGAATTAATTTCTTTTTATCTTCTTGGATAAAAATATCACAGAGCCAACAAATTCAACATGATAAATGTGTGACTTTGGTTGGGTATTGCTTCTCCTCCATAACTGAAACTTTATTTTAATACCATAAATATTTATTTAATGCTTCTATTGGGAAGCACTAAAATGCATTGTATCAAAACATGGACACATTATATTAGGTCAAAAAAAAAAAAATCGCCCCTGAAATTTTAAGTATATAAACTGATCACAGCTCCAACCAATTTTTTTTTTTTTTTTTTTTTGGTGAAGGACTGAATGAGTCAAAATAACCCAGAGATACCAAATTTTGCATTTAAAATACTCTTCTGTACAATCATTATTTATTACTTCATTAATGTATAATGGGAAACCATGAATCCTGGTGTATTAAATTATGTGTATAAACAATACACTCATGCCTATAAGCCTATGGAAATTCTCAATCATCCAGGTCATGGTTGTCCCAAATGTGCTTTTTCAAGAGGCAACTGGACTTTCTGATTTTTCTTTGAAGACGTTTCACTTCTCATCCTGGATGAGAAGTGGAACGTCTTCAAAGAAAAATCAGAAAGTCCAGTTGCCTCTTGAAAAAGTACCTTTGAGACTCATGCTTATAATCACATTCTCCACTCTTTGGGAATGCAATTATGGGGGTGAGTGGGGTGAAGGAAGGTGAATGACAAAAGCAGTGTCGCACCATTATGATGCAAGCCCAGCCACTTTTGTTTATTCATCATGATGTCATACAGATATAGAACAGAAAAAATGTTGGAAAACTTGCAGATCCCACTGAAGGGGTTCCATTTCTTTTGGACGCTATGGGACATTTGTGAACCAAGAGACATTACTGGAAATAAATATTATGTTGAACTGGGGATTTAGCTGTAGAATGTCAGTTGTTATTTATTTATTTATTTATTTATTTGATTGATTGATTGAGTATGCATAAATACCTGAAAGTCCAATAGAGTGTAAGGGTTCCTATGGGTTTCTATGAATATCACTTTGAAAATTCTGGATTCTCTTGGTATCTGAACCAAAAATTGTGGTTAATTATTTCCACACAACCCAGGATAAGATGCTGGTTTTAAACTAAGATATTAAGAACTGGATGCACATGAAAACCAACACTAACTAACTGGCAGATGTGACTTTACATTGTTGTGAATAGATAATGACAAAAATAACAAACAATGCTTTTATTTTAATGACTTAAAAACAAGCATTGTCAATTAATTGCATAAAGGTGACAACAACAATGTAACAACAACAGAGGTTGCATTTGTATTGAAAAGAATGAAAAGATTGACCATTTGTTCAGTGGCTACAGCAAAATTTCAAAACTGTCTTCAAGTAATGTCATGACTGAGCTGCTAGAATTACTCATTGGAAACTTTGTCAGAAGTTTGCATTTTAATGTAGCAAAAACTACTGGGACTACAAAGTTGAGTTAATATCTTACTTTACTTTAAGATAGAAACAGATAGGCATAATTGTTCATAATTTGCCTGACATAAATAAGAGACATTGAAAAGATGACAATTTGGTTCATTGATGTTGCTATACCAGATGATGCAAGGATAGAGGAAACTAAATTGGAAAATAATTACAAAATACCAGGACTTGAGGATGAAAGCTGAATGCTTATGGAAAAAGAAATCCACTGTTATATCAATCAGCAGCCCTCAGAGCAATGTCTAAAGGATTCCCTTGCTATTTGAAAAATTTGAATTTATCAGAGTTGAAAATCCTAATTTTACCAAAAAAATTACCCCTGCTTAGAATTGCCTGTATTCTGAGACACCACCTTAATAATTGGTTAGGGCTTGCATTATTAAGTTTTCACCAGTCTACTGTGAATTTAATTGCAGATTACCTACCCAAATTTTTTATATATAATTTGTGCAACTCACCCAGTGGGGATTATGATGAACACCCTGTTCAATCTGCCTATGATTAAGCATTCTTTTGGATCCATTTCTTTTATCTAGATGTTGATTAGAGTTAGACAGTGCTTCAAATCTGCTATTCGGATTTGTCGTGCATCTTTGCCTATTAGTTCTGTTTTAATTTAATGAAAAAATTGCTTTAGATATTATTTCAAAGAAGAAGAGAATGAAATAGTAAAGTGAAACGGGCTTTTCCTGTGTGTATTCTTTTTTATAATGATTTTTTAAGCAAAAGGTTACTTATTCTACACACAATTATGCCTATTATCAGATTTCTAAATGCCTTCTTAGCAGGAGTGAATATCTAATCCAGATTCTAGAGATTGGGGATACTTGTGGTGAGCACCAGATAGAACTGTGGGTTGCACAGTTTACGTTGGAGATTGGTGGCTGCATCCTGGAACCTGGTCAGTGAAATATCTCAGAGAAGAAGAGATATTGAGATTGCCCCTGCACAGTCTAAACAGCTGTTCTTCATTACTAGAACTCATGAACCAAGGTTTTGTGCTCTGCTTATGACTCAAACAATTGGGAGTCAAGGAATATCTTCTAAGCTCACAGTTGTAATGCAGCCTTTTATGAGTAGAAAGGTTTAGTTAATCACCTATTGGAATTATTTTTTACTGCTTTGGAAGTATTAAGACCCTCCAGAACAGCAACTTTTTATTGCATTCACTGAGTCAGGTTCCTTCTCCTTAAAGAAATAAAATTTAAATATGACTTCAAAGACTTAGATTTTTTTTAATAAACAGCAAGAGTGTTGATTTTGAAAAGTTAAACTGGACTAGGGATCCAGATGGATTTGGAATACAAATTTAAAATTAGTTACAAAAATTCTTCTTGTGGGAAAATTGGGATGTTTGAGTTCTGTGGAAAAACATCATGATAGGATGGAACTTTGACAGTTGGACACCAAAAAGAATTAGAAGAAAATAAAGATTACAGTTAAAGGAGAATATTTAAATTTGACTTGCTAACAAAAAATGGAGCAAAATACTTTAACACTGGATGTTTTTAAGGATATTTTTGAACAATGGACTCAAATTAATTTTGAGACTATCTCATATCATAGACAAATGCAGTGTTAATGATATCACAGAAGAAGAACAAAGTATACTGGATAAGACTGAAAATGATTTGTATTATATCAGAAGGGTGATTTGGATAACCTGTACTATGTACAAAAGAGATCTGTTAAAGTCTTGAAGGGTTTTCTGACAATTCTCCAAGATGGGACAGAAAAAAAAGTGAGAAGAAATCAAATTCTAGGATATTATTTGAAGTTATTAAAACTGAGATTGTTGAAACTACAGGGAAAGAATATAGAGTTGGTTTGTTTGATCAAGGTTGAAGTAGATATATAGTTACTTCTGTAAACCCTTCAATGTATTTTTTTCTAATAAGGAATGAATAATGAGGCTGTTGGATTTTGTTAAAGATGAGGTATAGGATGAAAAGAGTATTTCTGGTATTTTATGAGATGGTGTTAAGTTACTAAAAGTGTTTAATCATGTGATGAAGGGGGAAGTTAATTCTTTAAAGACTTTCTTTTTTTACATTTTTTTCTTTCCTTTATAGTTTGTATATTCTAAGTATTAAATAATAAAGAAGATTTATTATGTAAGGTTAACATTGTGGCTGATTGCTCACAGTCTCTTGGATTGCCACCAATATGCTTTGATTTCTCTGCATTGAGTATGTAGTCGTAGCCAATGCTTTATATTTGTCTTTGGCACTATTACTCATTATATTAGAATGTAAATGTAAATGGTATGTTTTTATTAGTTGAAAATACTTTTGAATGGTATTTTCTAGAGAAGCTTTTCCTTCAGTAATTTTGAAATAATCCATGTATTTATCCATAACTTCATTAATTCTTCAAATTGTACAAGGTCTCTATACCTGTGTGTCCCTTTAAGCAATTTAATATTGTTCCATGGAAACAGACTTGTATTCTATCTGCAAAGGATACAGAAGGATGACTATTCTTTTCTTGTCCCATTACAAAGAATGAATTTTATATTGTCAATGAATAGTGTAAAATATATCAGATTAAACATGGAACAGAATTAATGTGTAGTTTAGTTTTTAAAAATTGCCTTCTAAATTCCTTGAAAAGAAGATGAAAGGAAAGAACTGCTTACATAGGCTGGATTGAAATATTCTTTGCTGATTTGGTAATTATGTCTTAGCAATGTCAGGAGTGTAGCCTGATGTTTAATAGTGTGTGTATTAAAATGTCTATAGCATTATCTCAAAAATTATAACAAGCTAATTTTGACATTAGCTGGACAAGTTGATAAGGCCTTTTTAATAAAGTGATATAAGGAAACTTGGATAATTATTTTTCATTCATGTTTGTCTTTTAAAGAATTGAGCTATCTGTCATAATTTCACAATAGCCAGACTGAGGGTTTCATTAGGAAATGGATACAAGATTGGCAGAGAGGGTCACATTATGTAAATAGATAAGCATTAGGTTTTTCTCAACAAAATGTACTTAACGCTCATACTGGACCATAAGTCTAAATATTATAAAGAATAATAAAAAGTAAATAATAGAAATAAGACATATCTGTTGGATATTTCTTAATTGCTTATTCAATTATTGTGGAGATGTTTTACTACTGTCAGCCGATAGGGTTTGGGAAGTTTTGAATGTCCTTTTTTGTTTAAATACCCCACCCCCTCAAATATATTGATTGATGTCATCTAAGTAAACTTATGTGATTAAGTGAGTTTAGAATATTAGAATTGGCTACTCAAGACCAAGTCGCAACTAACTTTGCCTCTTCTCCTTTCCAGCTAATGGCAGAACAACCAAAGCTGCTTAATATTTTTGGGCAGCTAAAGTCAAAATCCTCGTTAATTTCCCCCTTTCCTTTCTTGATAGTAAAAATACATTTGTTGTTTTTTTCTAGTTGTACTTAAAAATTACAATTGCCGGAAGGGACTGTATTTGGTTAATAAAAAAACAAAGAGAAAGCAAACAAAAACCAAAACATCTTTGCAAAGAACTGAAGCTACTTAGCTTTTAAAATTACATTTAATTGCTAACTTTGAAAATATTGCTCGTGTTTACATACTGACTGTTGTACATGTCTGACTTAATGTATCTTGGAATATTTATTGATGTATCATGAGTGCAGCTGTATACTACTTAGATGTCCTAGCCGGTGGAATGGAGGCCACACTATACTGGCATGCAGGTGTGGGGAGCCCCCCCTCCCTGAAAAATGAAATATTTTGGGGAAAAATAAAAAAAGCAGAATATTATATTTTCCTACAGGGAGAAATGGAGAAACATACCCTTCCTGCAGAACGCAGTCTCAGTCTTTCTTAATAGCACCCTCTCCCATAGCAGATATTTTGTGCCCATAAAGACAGGCTGGGCCATCCTATCTATAAAACAAAAGGCCTTCAGCTTTAGGATGATGGGGATTAAGAACAGGACATGATGCTTCAGGACGTAATAGGATTAACCCACTACCATTTAGCAGAAGACACAAAGCTCACTACATTGCACAATCTCCTATGGGCATTTTGGACACTATACAAACCTCCCCCACCAGCAGCATTTCTGAAACTTATAAAAATCCATGTGCTCATCAAATCAATTGGTCAGCTGCATAAGAGCCACAAACCCTGATGGTTCTGTTCACCAATAAATGGACCTTTCTCCATTTTATTTCCAGCATCTTTCTCCCAGCTTGGAATTGAACCAGAGGGATTTTACTTCCAACACAAGGATAGTCTCTAAGGATCCAAGCTCGGTTAATGTTATGAGCCTGTTTGAGGAGTAAGAGTGAATTGGAGAAGCAAGACTTCCCAGGGTCTAAAATTGAAATCCAGGAGACAGTAGGCTGCCAGATATCTGCAGAAGAGGTTAAGAAAGTAATGGCTTTCTGGAGGATGAACCTGTAGTTCTGGAACAGCTAGATAGTCAGCTACCTCTAACAGAAGCACATCAGAAGGCTGAGTTACTTGACTTAGAGCTTGAGTCAGAAATGATCCTTGATTCTCACATAGGCAGAAACATAAAGGAAATAGAACAAAAAAAAATTCAGTGAAGCTTGTAGAAAAAAAGAGACACGACAAGCATTACTCCTGATAACTATCTATGGATTTATCTGTGTGAAACTTGTGCTTCTGAAGGAAGTTCAATTGTTTTTCCTGAGCTCCATATTGGTGCACAATGATGAGGTTCATAGCTGCAGTAAACAACTCTCATCTAAGTCTGATTTCCCTTACTGTATGTAATGTACAGTAATATAATGTATTTATGTAATGCAATCAAAGAACGAAGAGTCATTTCAGATTTAATAAGTCAAAGGAAATGGAGAACAGTTTTGATGAAAAGATAAAAATGTTTTGGAAATGCTTGAAGATGACTTAGCAAGTATCCATTTTATATGGCATTAAAAATTAAAGCGGTAAAATTATTTTGGAAGAAACTAAAGTCAGAGAATTCTAAACGGAGTATTGTAAAGATTTGTATGGGAATCAGATTGATATGTCAAAGAACAGAATTGGAACCATTGTTCTAATTGTAAATATCTATGAAACATAAGGCCAAAAAGGTAGAGAAAAATACTGCAAGAATGATGGAAAGTTTTAAGATTCCTGTTGTAGAAGATGTAACTGAAGAAATTCAGTTCTTTTCACTTCTAGAGTTGTTTTTTGTGTTCCCTGTCTAATGTGTGCAAAGTCTTTATTTGTGTCAGGTAGTTGGGAGGATGTTATTATTCCCTTATATAAAGGAAAAGGTAATAAGAGTGAATGGAAAAATGACATGGGGGTTAATTTGTAAGTACCTAGGACAGTGGTGGTGAACCAGTTCAGCACTGAGGGCCGAAACAGGAGCACACGTCTATGCTGGAAACCAGAAGACCAGCTCCCCAGCATGCGTGTACGTGAGCGCTGGAAACCCGAAGCTCAGCCTCATGGCGCACACATACGCGGTGGCCACCTGGTTGTCTGGTTTCTAACGTGCATACGCACACGAAGACCAGCTGGCCAGCACACGCATGCGTGCTGGGGAGCTGCTCTTCCAGTTTATGGCTCTCCCGCGTGCACAAAGACCAGCTGAGTGGTGTGCATGCACACGTCGGAATCCGGAAGAGCAACAGGCTATGGCTGGTGTGCCCAGAGAGATGGCTCTGCGTGCCACTTCCGGCACACGTGTCAGGTTCGCCATCACAGACCTAGGAAGATGTTCAGAAAAATTAACCACATTTGTGAAGGTCAACATACTTTTTTCAATAGAGAGTATGTAGACATGATATATGTTTTACAAAGTAATTAAAAACTGTATGACTGTGAAAATAAAGTTTGTTTTAAGTTTGTTGATTAAAGTACACAAATTATATAATATTTTTGACTATAGAGGTGATATTTTTGACTATAGAGGTGATATTTGGTTGTTAAATGTGGTAAGAGCAATATATTTTCAAAACTAAGTAAGTAATGCATGAGAATAAATACAATACTAGTTTTAACACTGATGTTGTCTTAGTAGTTTAATGTGTACATGTATAGAGAATGTATGTGGGGATGTAAATGCATATGTTTTATAATTTTCAGTGAATGTTGGATAGATTGAATTATGCAATGGGAAATACAAATCTAAAAATGTATATATGGATCAGCTGTATATAACTTTTGTAGCTGCGACCGGAAAGATAAATTGAACATTTACAAAATTATTCCTTTATTTATTAGATTTCTAGCCTGTCTTTCACTCAAGATTTCAAGATAGACATACTCAGTATTTCTTCTTTTATATTTTTTCTCCAAACTAATAGCCCTGTGAATAAAATTTGGTTAAGAAGGAATAATTGGCCATAATCATTCAAGGAACTTGTGAGGATGAACTAGAACACGGGTGTCAAACTCATGGCGTCACGTTGCTGTCATGTGATGTTTCGCAACATCTTCCCCATTCGCGGAGCTTGAGTGGGCGTGGCCTGCACATGATGCATCTGGACGCCAGTTTGACACCCCTGAACTAGAACACGTTTCTCAATTCTTAGTCCAACATTTTTTAATTCGTTTTATGATTGCTGTGAGCCAACCAGAGTTGGGTAGCCATATAAATTGAATGAATGAATGAATGAATGAATGAGTCAATCAATCCTTTAATAGGTAGTAGATTACCTATTACCTATATAGGTAATCTTCAACTTATGACCACAATTGAGCCCAAAATTTATCCTGTTAAGTGAGAAAGTTGTTAAATGAATGTGCCCCTTTTTACAATTTTTCTCACCACATTTATTAAGTGAATCACTGCAGTTCTTAAATTAATAACATGGTTGTTAAGTGAATCTGTTTTCCCTGCATTGATTTTACTTGCCAGAAGGTCGCAAAAGGGGATCGCATAATGCTGGGACAAAGCAACCGTCATAAATGTGAGTCAGGTGTCAAGCATCCAAATGTAAATCACCTGACCATAGGGATACTGAAATGGTCATAAGTGTGAACAATGGTCATAAGTCACTTTTTTCGGTGCTGTTGTAACTTTGGTCACTAAATGAACTGTTGTAAATGGAGGACTACCTATATTCTCATTTGATCTATACATAAGTAATGAAGAATAGAGAATCGTAGTGGTGAAACTGATCCTGTTTTTGCTATCACTTTTTTCCCCCATGATGGTTAACAAAGGTCTCACCTTGACAATTTTTTGCGGCTGTCTCCTTGAAAAAAAGAGCCTGCAGCAATCAGGGTGGAAGCCTGTACTATTGTTTAAAAAGAAAAAAGAAAAAGTGGGAGAGTCTGCAAAGTGTTTGTGTGAATGTGTGCTGTGCAGAGCGTCCAAGCAACTTGGAAACAGTGGATGAGATGAAAGTTTTTGGCAAATATAATAAAGAAGCTTTTGGTGGGCGGGGAGGTCTTAATGATGGCAGAAGCCCAGTCAGGTATTGCCTAAGTTTGAGTACTTTGTGTGAGTACTTCAAAAGTTTCAGGGTATCAGGAACTCTCAGGGTTTGTGTCACAGAGAGAAGACTAAGCCAAAAGTATAAGGAAGGGAGAGAAAGTGGTTATTCTCTCCCACTTTGGGAATGCCAAGTAATTACTGTAGAGGAGCCAGATGAGGAGTCTGAATTACAACCAATCAACATCTAGACATGCCTTCATCACCCCAGTCATCACCCTATTAAAAGGGACAGAAGGCAGCTCACCCTCTAGCCTGGCAAAGCAGCTGTGACAGTAAAGGACCAAGCATGAGTGTGGCTTCTAAAGTGTCGAGCAAGAGTAGATCAGAAAGGTTCAAGCTGGAGCAGGCTAAAGAGGAGACCTCATGTTAGAAAGCTAAAGCTGGAAGAGCTAGCAGAGGTGGAACAAGAAGCAAATGTGGCAAAAGCCACTACAGGATGGGTGAACTCAGGTTAAAAAGCTGACAACAGTAAAGGCAAGCAGGAGTGGTTGTTGATAGCATCAATAATTGGGACCAGGGTACAGCTAAAACTTAAAATACAAATTTGTATAGAGTTTGCAGGCTAGAAATGTGAGAATATTAGACTCTTACATAAAATAAGTAGGTCGGTAAGAATGGGAAATAATTAAGAATAGTAAAATATGATTAGATTCGAGACTGGAAGTAAATTAGGAACATAGAACAGTTTGGAAGATTAAGCCTCTAAAAATAGTAAAGCCAGGGTAGAAATATTGATTGCAAATTAGAAAGAAGTATTCTTTCTTTTGTAATAAAAACATTTCTCTGTTACTCCCGTTACCAAACGACTGTGACCTAAATAAAAAAAGTGACTAAGCAATATGAAAACAGTTTATAGAACTGTGCTGGTCATTTAGTGAGATTGAATAAAGATAAACTTTTAGAATGAATATATGAAGGAAGAGTGAATGGCATATAAGAAAAAAGAAATTGTTAGGTGAAACTGATAAAGATTCTGAAAAAGAGGATAGGCCTTTTAAAAAAAAAAACCAAAGCAATCCATGGATATGATTAAAAGATAGTTTCCAAGGACTGGAATATATCAAAATGTGCAGTGGTATATTGGTGTAAATTGAGTTAACCATATCCTCCTCCTTTTCTTGGCTTTGCATAACATTTTGTTTTTTGCCCAGAAAGTAACATAACAGTTCTTACCTTGCCTCTCCTGGCTATCTGTGGAGTTGTAGTAGTTTGCTTGATCTGGGAGATTAATAATGCCTCATTATGAGAAGGAACATTGCTATTGGCCTTGAAAGAGGCTACCCAGTGTGCCTTCTCCTTAAGAGAACCTTCCTGGGTTGAGAGGTGTTAGAAATTATTACTTGATCTCCAACCTTCCCCTTTTTGATTTCTATGGTAGATTCCCTTTATAGGGATCTAGATGAGGGTAGTTCACCCACCCTTGTTCCTTTACGTCTCTTTTGATACAGTCAATCATGATATCCTTCTATACCACCAATAGGTGTTAAGTGATATTGCTTCTTCTGCTGCATTCATGGTGCTGGGAGAGGACGGGTTGGACCAGTGGCTGTTCCTTACAAGTTTGGTCCTCTCCGCTATTTAACTTCGTCATGAAGCCACTGAAATAAGTCTAACAAGGCCTGATTGGCGATGTTTTTGATGTTCTGCTGGAGGCAATGAGGGTCCTAATATTTAAACTGAACCCTAGGAAGATGAACTTATATGAGGCTCTGTGCTTCACTGGTGTCTCTTCATGGGATGGAATACCCCTGACTCGAGGGTTCATTTGTATTTGTGGGAGTTTTTCTGAATGTGATCTCACTGAAGCCAGTTCCTGTCCAGAAAGAAAATAAAAAGATTAGTTTGGTTCCGGAGGGACTGCGAAAATCTCCTAGTTGCTCTGGGTGAATAAGGCTTCTTTGAAGAGGTGTATTAAAGTGTTAAATTCAAACAACAGGACTGCAGCATGCTTCAATGTGAACTGTCTCGGGTCATTTCTCCACTAACAATTTATCATATCTTGTGGATGATTGGAGTCCATAACCAACTCAATCAAAAAGAATCCTGAAATGCACCTTTTATCTTTCTTAAGAAGCACTTGGTGAGAAAGGAAAAGATCAAGGACGTAGAGACGATGTAGCTACAGAATACCAATTTAGAAATCAGAACAGGAATCATAGCGAAAAGAGGGAATTTATTAGAATTTCGGTTTTTTTTACAAAAGCATTGGGAAGAGAGAAATCGTCTTAAATTTGGCTCCTTAAATTTCTGCTGTTTTGTTTGTTAACGGAAGATCAGGCTGTACTTGTATTTTGGTTTGGGGATGAGCGAAAGAGTCGGTGATTTCATGGTGTGGTTTGGAGTTAATTGCATTTGTTTGGGGAAAATGGTGTCATCAGCCACCACAGAGTTTTCTAACAAGTTGTGCCCCTGAGAACAACTAAGTGGATCATAATGTCCGTTGTGCGGCAGATATGTCGAACCTCCCTACAGGTCTTCAGCTGTGATACAACAATAACTCCAAACCCATTAGATAACCCGGATATTGCTGCTATCACTCAGACTAATCTTGCAAATATAGCTCAGCTAGTAAATACTTTATTAGTTTCAGCAACCCATTTAGAGATAATAACTTGTGGAGCCTTTGTAGGGTTTTAATGTATTTGAAATGTTAACTATAACTTCTACCTCTAGCTATAATAAAACATAACGATCAAGGGAGATGTAGCAAATTTTGAGTGGGTTTGCCACAAAGAACTGGATTGCGAACATTCTGAGCACATCTCTTCTAGGCAAAGAAGAATAATTTTATCCTGTTAGGGTTGCAGCCATTATTGAAACAAGGTTTTTTTCTTTTTTCTTTTCTCTCTCTCTACAGTTCTCTACAGTTTGTTGATGACAGTGCTTGATCAAGCTTGGGCTTTCATGTGTACTATAAGAAATTTTGGATTCTGTAATCTATGTATAAAATTTTCCTATGATGTTAAAGCATGGCTGATCATATTTCTTCTGCATATCACACATATTTGTAATTCAGCAGAACTATTTTATGGTGTTCCCTTCGCTGTTTTACATATAGAAAAACGTGTACACACATTAGGAAGAATTTTTTATTTGCTCCCCCCACCTTTATAAAATGTTGATAAGAGGGTTGTCATGGCAACCATACAAATTTCACCTGTACTTTGTTGCTGAGTTCACAGTGTCATTTTTAATTACTGCTATGCAATTAAAAGCAAAAATGAGTAATTTGTGTGAATATGTAATCAATATAATCAGCTATGTTTGCACTGAGAATGAATGCAGGCAATTTAGCCCACTAGAAAGGGGGATTTGCCCAACGCTACTTTTTGGATTTGGAAATGCTACTTTTTATGCAGAGTCCTCTGTTTGCCTTATATTGCTTTATGTTATTATTATTACTATTATTATTGCAGAACTGTGAGAAACTGGAAAATAATTTTGATGACATCAAGCACACGACTCTGGGTGAGCGTGGAGCCCTTCGAGAAGCAATGAGGTAAGTCTGGGTCACCATAGCAACAGTCACAGATGTGGTAAAGAAAGAGTCATTCTTCATTACTGTGGGAACAAATGAGTTCATTGCCACCATTCAGGCCTATTTTCTAAGGTATTAATTTGTCAGCGGAGAGGCTTCCCTTGAGGCTGTACTTCGGTTTTGAAGCTGTGTGAATGCTAAGTCTCCCTACACACTAAAAAACGTAAATGTTTAATTTGTTACGAAAAATGCTTAAGGGGTGCATTGTTTTATATTTAGAATAGACTGTGTGAATGAAAGAAAATTGTTCATCTAAATTGTGCAAGTATTAAGGAAATTGTTAAAAAAAAACTTAGGCGGCATTTGCTCTTAATTTGTATTTAATTCTCACCAAATAGCAGCCTGTATATTAGTCTTTAATGGGATTATACTACTGTATGTTAAAATGAATGACCTCCTTCTTGAAAAGTGGGGAGGGTGTTCGTTTTCAACTTTGGGAACCCATGGCTTCTCACAGTTCTATTTATTCACTCAAATCCCTCATGCCCAGGGGTAGGTGGTAAGATTGCAGTCTTGCTATACAGTCCTGCACAGATGTTCACCATATTTATTGGTGCAAATGTTTACAATAGCAGGATTTCCCCCCACCCCTGTTTTTATAATTTAGGGGATGGTGTAGATTTCCTATTTTAATAATGTATGAAAAACAGAAAAAATGTTTCAAGTTTAAGAGAAAAATCTAATATTTTGCATTGATGTTATTCTGGTAGAATTAGCTGCACTCATTTTAAAATAATTCCAGCCGCCTCTGTACCTGATTCGATAGTAATGCTGTAGTTTTTCTGAACATCCCCCTGTTAAAATATCTGCTTTTTCTTCTTCCTAATAGAGTGTTTTGTTTAGTTTGAATGATTGGGGTAGATAGCATCAGGTTTAGAAGCAATAGGGCTTCTTTTAAACCTGATTTGAGTTTTACAGCAGGCCTTAGAAGCCATTCAAGTCTTTTTCTCCCTAAATATTAAAAAAATGTTTGGTGTCATATTAAATTCAGCAAACTATATGAGAACTACACCTAAACTTAGGAGAAAAGCAGGGACCGATAATAAAATAAATGAATAAGATCAGATCTGCATATTCTGAATCGAGTTGTTTGGCTATGGGAAGAACTTGAAACATAATTTGGAGATCTCCAAACATGTTTCCAGCATTTCTTAGCATTTAATTTGCTATGTTTGGAAATTCCTGAATTATATTTGAGAAGTATTTGTTTACTTTGAAGCTAATTTGAAAATTTGAGATGTAATGATTAATTCTGGTTGAGCATCAAATGAGCATACAAATCACAAGAGAATCTAGCAATCAGAAAAGCAGCTTTTAGAAAACATTTACAGTATGATTGTTTGGCACCTATTTTTTACTTACTGGTATTAATAGAAAAATTAAGTAAGTTCAGATGGTTGAAACGCTACTTCGTAGCTGCTTATAAATATAATTTTATTTTCTTCCGTGAAAAATCAAAAAATAGAAAACTTTTTATTCTGCCCTAAAGGTGCAATTTCTGACATTAATATGGTAATTATTTTAGAACTTCCTTTATACTTTGTTGTCTCGTGAAAAGAGAAACATTGAGTTGCTCAATGATCAATGTCTTGTACAAGTAATCAGTAATGGGGGAAAACAGGTTGCAAGATTTTTGACAGCTGCATTGGTTATTCTCACAAAGGGGGGGATGTGCATTTTAGAATGTATGTTCATCCACAGCACATAAACTTGTGCTGTAGTTGTAATCTGGCAATTCATTTTTTTGAAGACTGGTGGAATAACAAAGGGAAAAAGTAAATGCACAGAAATTATTCATAAAGCTACCATTTTTTTTCTGGCAGGAAAGCAAATGTTTTAATTGCCGTGGAACATAAAAAGCATTATTATTATTTTGGTCTTAATGTTTCCTTGCTCTGGTTCTGTACAACAATGCATTTGAAGACAAAGGTCCTGTGCTTTAAGCAGTTTAAGGAAAGAGTTTAAGTATAATTCCTTCATAACATCTTTGGTCCAAAAGTCATCTATTTGCTTAAAAACCATAACAACTTCATATAATAAATGTAGCAGGTTTTACGTTCACAACAGGATACACTTTCTAAGGGTTTTTCCCCCATTATTTTGCTCTTAATGTTTTTCAGTCAGACTCAACTGAGAAATATCTCTTGCAATTTTACTTAAATAGAGCTTAATGATTTACAAAAAATTATTCAATTGTACTGCAGTACAAGAATTTTGCCCAACTCTAACTGGAAACGCTGGTGGTTATATCCTTGTGAGTGGCCATCATATATTGACAAACTGAATTTATAAACTGTAACAGGATGCAATACCGACAAAAGAAGTTCTAAAGCATTAAAAGACTTATGCTTTATTAGTAGACCTGCAATATTTATGTCATATTAATTGCACTTATACAGCCTTTCTATGGGCTGCTAATATAACATCATGCATATGCTAGAATGTTTGTGTGCTTTGTTTTCTGATCTGATGTTTAAAAACATAGACAAGGTAGTTAATGTAGCTTTCAGATAGAGAACAAGGCAGTTTCATTTGGGTAATAATTCATAGTCAACATATTCCACAATGGTAGCTGTCTCTAGGGCTTTAAAACGTAATAGCACTGTCTTAAGTATATTTAAAGTATAAATCAAGAAGCCCATGAAAGTCTTGTTTTGAGCTTGATTGCAAGATTGATATTTGATGAAATCATCTCCTTTATCCACTGGTGACAAAGAATGTTTATGTCAAGTTGTTTTTCCAACTTTTATAAGGCTTATAAGATTCTATAGGCTTAGGTGGTGTTATATTGTCTGAGAGTTCATCTGTAATTTCTCGAGGTTTTTTTTCAGTTGGGAATTTTAATTTACTTTGTGAGCTACAGAGATAAATTGGAGAGCAAGCTTTTCTCCTTGGAGAATACTATAGCGAAGGGGGATTATGGGAGTGTAGAGAGATATGATTTCCCCTGAACATTCCTTCAATCACTTGTCTCAAATAAACCAAAATTGTTTAATTTTAACTGACCTAAGGTTACATATTATACATGGTCAGACCTGGCAGTTATAAACTACTGCGTTCCGTCGAAATGCCCATTGAAGTGTGCCTCAACTTGCAGACAATATGTATAGCAATTGCACTGGTCTAAATAAAAGAAAATCTAACTGGCCAGTCCCTAGGACTCCGACTAACATGGGAACTGATGTATTAACTAATAATAATGGATTTTAACACTGGATTTTAAAATTTATTTTACCTTGGCATTTTTCTGCATTATCTGACATAAAAACAATTGCATGTTTTATCCACATTTGCATATTTTGCTAGGTGCTGCATATATTTCGCAGAATTGCCATTTTGTGTTGCTAGTAAAACCAGCTGGTTTGTTCTCTAATAATTATTGCCGTTGATATTGCTGAATTTAGTAATGAAATTGAATATTTATTCTGATAACAAAATGCTGGAAATACCTATAAAATGTATTTTCTTGCAGATTGCTTAGAAAATCTTAAGTTGCAATCTTTAAAGGGACAATATTTGTAGCTCAGGATTGAAATGAGGGGTCCTTAGTGCTCTCTAAGCTTAGATGTTTTCTTGTAGACATTTCATTACCCAAATTAGGTAACAAGATGCAACAACCAAGCTCAGAGAGCACCAAGAACCTGTGGTTGAAATTTTTTCCTGCATAAAAGGTGAAGTATGAAATTCTACAATTTATTTGCTATTTCTTCTTTTTCTTTTTAGATTGCAGTCCTATGGTAATTTTGCAAGCAAACCAATACAGGATTGTGCTGTTCATTTTTGTTTTTGTGCCTTATACTTTTTATATTTCACTTGAATAGTAAGTTATTTTCAAGGCCTTAAAGTTCTTTCTCTAAAACACATTAAATATTGTTTCCATGTTGGGATTTGAATGTTCATCGGTGCAAGTGAAACTAACACAATGTGTTTATACTTATAAATATGTGCTTTTATCAGTGCTTCATAAGCACTTTATAATTCCTTAGTATCTTTTCTCATTGCCTAAATCTTTGACAGAAATTTTTCATTAGTCAATTCTATTAATGAAAAATCTCCAACAATATTAATTAATCCTTCTTTCAGGTTCTGCTGTTTCCTTTGCTTCCTGGGTCATAAGTATGATGAATCAACTTTAATATTTTTGTGTAACATATAGAGGAAATTAATTGGTTATTTTCTTTAAAAAAAATAAAAAAATACTGTTTCACATAAAAGAAAAAAGAAAAGAAAAACACAATTAGTTAAATGTATTATATAAATCCCCTCCTGCCCCTGGATTATTTTTATTATAGAAGAATTCATTCTTGAAGCTTCCGTTCTGCTGAACTAGAAACAATTAAAGGAAAAGAAGTTATATGGATAAAGTTGTTTAATTAAACAATAATCCTTAAAGCAGAGTCTTCCATGACATGGTGAAGTTCTGGAGTACTTTTTCTGTTATTCACAGCCAGTTAGTTATAGTCAACCACATCCGAAAGATGCCAAAATTAGGACAACTTAAAACTTTGTTGGATCAGCTATATTTCCAAATAAATTCTATTTTATTATTTTTGAAACATTGTGTTAAACTAAGGGGGAGAGAAGTCAAATAACTTAGAAATTGCACTTTGCACTGATTAATAATGGATTTTCTGTAAAAGTGGTATTTGAGATAGCCAGGCCCTATGCCATAAAGGGCTTTAAAGTGATAACCAGAACTTTGAATTATACCTGGAAGTGATCAAATAACCAATGTACTCTGCAGCGCAACAGGGTCAATGTGACTATAAGACACACTGCTGGTGTCACTGCTTTCTAGACTAGCGCTAACTTCTCAATGGTTTTCTAGCCAAGCCCCTGTAGAGTACATTACAGTATTCCAAACATGAGGTGACCAAGGCATGAGTGATTGTCTGAAAAGGTTCAGGAAGGGGTGCAGTTGGCATACCAGATTACCGGTGCATGGACCCTGTTTGCCATAGCTGTCATTTGCTCATGAAGTAGGAGCTGGGAGTCTGAGAAGATTCCTAGATTGCACACAAGTTTCGACTTTTATGATTCTGTGCAGAGTTGCCTGTAGGTGAGATGTGTTCCATATAAGTCTACTAAATAAATAAACAATAAATGAATCTTGGATCTTGCAAAAAATAAATGGTATGCAGTGTGAGTACGTTGAGAATTGACAATGGAGTATCTCCCGACATAGTTGTTCATTTTTTTTTTCAGAAAGAAGCCTGCAAATACAGTCCTTCCACCCACACCCCATCCTATCAGAACTTATCTTTCCATCTCCCAGCTATCCATTCTCAATTGTAAATACCTGCCCTTCTATCCCCCTATTATCAGAACTGATGAATGATAATCTTCTTCTTCTTCTCCTCCTTCTCCTCCTCCTCCTCCTCCTTCTTCTTCTTCCTTCGCCTCCTCTTCCCCCCCTTCTCTTCCAAGAAAAAACAGTCCAGGTGCCTTTTGAAGAAAACAAACATATTTGACACATATGACCTATTTGACTGAGAATCTCCACAGACACAAAATGGTACCTCCTAACTCATGGATCTAAGCCAAAGCATGTTCCATATGATCAATAATATGAAAAGCTGCAGAGAAATCAAGAATGGACACTCTACTCCCATCCTGGTTCTGTCGCATATCATTGATGAGCAAGATCTATGCAGTGTCTGTACTAAACCCCAACCTGAAACCTGACCCAACTGCCTAGATAATACATTTCTGCAGAGACCTCTGGAGGGGATGCCCAACCAGTTTCTCTACCATCTTTTCTAAAAAGAGAAGAGGCAGACTAGCTATTAATTGTCTAAAACCATGTAGCAATAATCTTGTGATGACCCAGGGTGGGATATAAAAGCAACAAAGTCACAAAAACAGATGAAGTACCTTTAATTCCTTCAACTTGGCTTTAAAGGTCCAATTATCATTGACTAGAGAAAAAACTCTCCCACAAACAGTTGCAAAAAGGAAGAACTTCAAACTCAAAATACATTTAAATTATAAATAGAAAAACAACAACACAAACCACACTGAAGAATTAATGAGACAAGTCAGGATAAGGGCTTGAAGACGTCCAACAGATATCGAAATACACACACTGGGAAGGATGCCAGAATTCAGATAAGAACTGACAGACGAGAAATATTTTCACACTTTGCTTCCAGCACTGGCCCATGCACAGTTTGTCCTTTTAAACAGTTCTCACAGCTGCAGCCCATGAAGGGGATCAAGACTCTTTCCTCCCCTGTAGACTATGCCATTCACGTTTCTCCCTTATCTGCTCCTCCCTGCGTGCCCTAGGATGAAGAGGATATGGGCTGGGTCTTCCTCTGAATGCCCAGGCAGCCTGTACCCTTCCCCAGTTTCCTCCACAACCTCCAGAGCCACACTCCCACTCCCTGTCGGCTGTTCCTCCTCTCCCTCAGAGTCAGATTCTAATGGGCATGACAGATCTCTTGAGGAAATGGCATACCACAGCCTCCTTCAAGGCCAAGGGGACCATTTCCTGACTCAAAGAGGCTGATACCACTACATGGATGCAAGCACCAGTAAAATTGTTGGTGACTTTAATCATCCAAGATGGACTAGGATCTAATAGACAGATTGTCAAGCTGACAGACTGGAGAACCCAATGTACTTGCTTGGGTATCACAGAATCAACATTATTCCAGATAATCCTATAAGATCCTGCCTTGGCATCTCAATTGGACCTTGACTTTAACTAAAGTCCAACACTGAGTTTCCCACCATATCCTTTATGAATAATATATTACGTCTTCGGGCATTCCTTAGAAAGAGGCCCCTTTGAGAAAGGCCTGCACTTAACACAGACAGTGATTTGTAGATAATAGTTTTCATAAATCCCTTCTCAACTTCATTGAACATTGATCACAACGCAGGCATAGGCTAGCAACCTATACACAACTTGATCCATGGAGGTGTCTTCAAACTCGCAAACTATACATTTGCTGTTATTTTTTAATTATGGTCCAGCCAAAAGTGATTCCATTTTAAAATGTATTTCCACATATATTAAGATGAATGCCAAAACAGTTTTATTGTATAGGCTTATAGCAATCTTTAAAAACATCTGGTATGACTGAATTTATGTGTTTTCTTGAGGGAGGGGGAACTGAGCACAATTTATTTATCACACGTCTTTCTCTCACTTTCAGAACAACATTGTAAAGCAAGTGAAATGAGGGCTGTCTTCCTAAGGGTTATATTCAGTGAATTTCATGGATGTTTTGGAGTTTGACCATAAATCTCCTTTATTTAAATCTCACATGCTTGGATGCCTTCTGCTGAGCTCTGCTCGAGTACTTTCTGTGCTGCTGACCCTGTTTAGTTGCCTGTCAGCTCAGAAGCCTTCAGAACAGAAGGTTGGTCTTTAAGGATCTAGATTCTTCAGCTAAATAAGAATCGGAGTGAAGCTAGAATAGAGTAATGTAGACATTTGCTAGGCATAAAACTACCTCCAGCCCTTTTGGATCAAATTGTTCATTAGAAATGATGCTTCTGCAATTATTAGCCAACTATAATGTTGCAGTTCTGTTTTACCATTGCCTTCAACTTCTGCCCTTTGTTATTAAAACAGTTACTTTACAGTGAGAGCCAATTTCTTGTAGTGGTTAAGACATCAGGCTAGAAACAGAAAGTTGAGTTCTAGTCTCAGCTTGGGCATGAAACCAGCTGGGTGACCTTGGGCCAGTCACTTTCTCTCACTCCTAGGATGGAGGCAATGACAAAACACTTCTGAAAAACCTTGCCAAGAAAACTGCAGGGACTATTTTACATTAAGATGCAAGCAAGTTTCATTATGAAGATCTCTAGTGTTTCCCCAAAATAAGAAATCTGAGATCAGTGTTCAGCTTTACCATGGCTGCTAGCATGTGAAAACCATCATATATTGATAGAATGTATGGTTGGTGTTACTATTATTATTATTATTATTATTATTATTATTATTATTTTATTTTACAGTGTAAGAATATTACCCTACAAACGATTAAAATATTTTAGCTTTCTGGATTAAACTATAGAAATCAATTATATTTTTTGTGATTAAGAACCATTAATTATGTTCCTGCTGTGTTGTGTGATACTTGATGTTGTCACTGAAATTCTACTTGTCATCTGACAATTGGAAAAAGAATTAGGTCACCTTTGGCCCTAAAGAGTTAGTAATGCGGTCCCACAAAATCATATTTTTTAAAAAATGTTTATGTGATTTGTATATGTTAACTATGTTATCTGGCATGACAAAATCCCAAATAGTGCTGTCTTGGAACGTGTTGGAATTCCTAACATGTATGGATTATTGAAACAGTGTCGTCTACGCTGGCTTGGGCATGTCGTGAGGATGGCTGATGGTTGGACCTCCTGTATGGAGAATTAGTGCAGGGAAAGTGCCCTAGAGGGAGACCACAGCTGCATATAAGGATATCTGCAAGAGGAATCCAAAGGCCTTGGGAATGGACATCAACAGCTGGGAAACCTTGACCTCTTGATAGTTCAGCTTGGAGGCTAAAGATGCAGCATGGCCTTCTTCAATTCAAAGCAACACTCGTTCAACAGACTGAAGCAAAGAGGCAGTCCCGGAACCAGCGAAATCTGGGGGCTGGACAGGAGACAGATTGTATCTGTCCTCAGTGTGGAAGGGATTGTCACTCTTGAACTGGCCTTTTTAGCCACACTGGATGCTGTTTTAGGACCTCTTTTCAGAGCATGATACCATAGTCTATTGAAACTGAAGGATGCCAATGAACTATGTTATTTATTTTACAGGGGGCCCAAGATCATTCCTTTTCGCTCAGTGTGGCCTCGGCAAGCAAAAATGTTGGACACCTATGCTATATAGTTTCCTTGGCAAGATTTTTGTACATTTTACAAAAATGCATTTTTGTGAATGCAAGAAATGTGTGAATTGCCATTGCCTTCTTCTTAAGTTTGGGAGAGAGTGACTGGCCCAAGGTCAGCCAGCTGGTTTGTGTCTTAGGCAGAGCTAGAACTCACAGTTTCAAATTTATGGAGATTCTCTCAATTGCCCAGCTGATGGTTGTCCCAAAGGTGCTTTTCTAAAGGAAACTGGACTTTCTTGTTTTTTTCCCTTGAAAACGATTTGCTTCTCCTCCAAGAAGCCGAAGAACAGAACTGAAGAAGCTTCTTAAATGAGAAATGAAATATTTTTCAGGACAAAAACAAGAAAGTCCAGTTGTCTTGAAAAGTACCTTTCGGTCAGTCTTCTGGTTTCTTGCCTAGTGCCTTAACTACCATACCAAACTGACTCTTGTTGGGATTAACTAACAGTAATTGATTGAAAAATCAGGTCCTGGAAGTGGTTTCCATGAAATTAGTGAATAAAATATAATTAAATTATTGTTTAATTTTTTACCCATCTGATTTAAAAAAAGTTTTTCCCCTGGAAAATAAGCCTGTAACTTACTAAACAAGGTTGATAGGAACTTAAATTGCAAATTGTGGTGCTGATTTGTACACTGCTAGTTTTCCTGAAGAAAAATAGGAATTTGCTGTTGTATATCAATTTTTAAAAATTATTATAATTGAAAATGAGTAATATATGTGGTTCAGTAATAAACAAGATAAGAGTGTGTAGTATTTTATACCTAAATTATACCTAACTTATGTTATTTAGATTTAGATACTACTATATTATAAAAATTATTAACATTATTTCAAATTGCATTCTATGGTATTCTAAAATTTCTGTTTCTTGAATTGCAGGTTATATACAGGTGAAACTCAAAAAATTAGAATATCATGCAAAAGTTCATTTATTTCAGTAATGCAACTTAAAAGGTGAAACTAATATATGAGATAGACTCATTACATGCAAAGCAAGATAGCTCAAGCCATGATGTGCCATAATTGAGATGATTATGGCTTACAGCTCATGAAAACCCCAAATCCACAATCTCAGAAAATTAGAATATTGCGAAAAGGTTCAATATTCTAGGCTCAAAGTGTCCCGCTCTAATCCGCTAATTAAGCCATAACACCTGCAAAGGGCTCCTGAGCCTTTAAATGGTTTCTCAATCATGGGAAAGACTGCTGACCTGACAGTTGTGCAGAAAACCATCATTGCCACTCTCCATAAGGAAGGAAAGCCTCAAAAGATAATTGCAAAAGAAGTTGGATGTTCCCAAAGTGCTGTATCAAAGCACATTAATAGAAAGTTATGTGGAAGGGAAAAGTGTGGAAGAAAAAGATGCACTAGCAGCTTTTGACCGCAGCCTGGAGAGGATTGTCAGGAAAAGGCCATTCAAAAGTGTTGGGGACTTTCACAAGGAGTGGACTGAGGCTGGAGTCAGTGCATCAAGAGCCACCACACACAGACGGATCCTGGACATGGGCTTCAAATGTCGAATTCCTCTTGTCAAGCCGCTCCTGAACAACAAACAACATCAGAAGCGTCTTACCTTGGCTAAAGAACAACAGAACTGGTCTGTTGCTCAGTGGTCCAAAGTCCTCTTTTCTGATGAGAGCAACTTTTGCATCTCATTTGGAAACCAAGGATTCAGAGTCTGGACGAAGAATGGAGAGGCCCACACTGCAAGATGCTTGAAGTCCAGTGTGAAGTTTCCACAGTCTGTGTTGATTTGGGGAGCCATGTCATCTGCTGGTGTTGGTCCACTGTGCTTCATTAAGTCCAGGGTCAACACAGCCATCTACCAGGAGATTTTGGAGCACTTCATGCTTCCTTCCGCAGACGAGCTTTATGGGGATGCTGACTTCATTTTCCAGCAGGACTTGGCACCTGCCCACACTGCCAAAGCACCAAAACCTGGTTCAATGACCATGGGATTATTGTGCTTGATTGGTCAGCAAACTCGCCTGACCTGAACCCCATAGAGGTTCTATGGGGCATAGAACCATCTATGGGGCATTGCTAAGAGAAAGATGAGAGACATGAGACCGAACAATGCAGAAGAGCTGAAGGCCGCTATTGAAGCATCCTGGTCTTCCATAACACCTTGGCAGTGCCACTGGCTGATTGCTTCCATGCCATGCCACATTGAGACAGTAATTGCTGCAAAAGGGGCCCAAACCAAGTACTGAGTACATATGCATGCTTATACTTTTCAGACGTCCAATATTGTTCTCTGTACAATCCTTGTTTTATTGATTGCATGTAATATTCTAATTTTCTGAGATTGTGGATTTGGGGTTTTCATGAGCTGTAAGCCATAATCATCACAATTATGACAAATCACGGCTTGGACTATCTTGCTTTGCATGTAATGAGTCTATCTCATATATTAGTTTCACCTTTTAAGTTGCATTACTGAAATAAGTGAACTTTTGCACGATATTCTAATTTTTCAAGTTTCACCTGTAAATTACTGATAATGTTTGTTTTGGTACAATTTTTCTGAGATAAATGAATAATACTCATGCTGGGTGATATTTTTTTAGGGGCAACATTTAAATCATTTTAAAAATCTATTATTGCAAAATGTGAAATATAGAACACTTATCTATACAAACCTCTTATGTAATCTCCTTAATTCTTCTTAAAAAAAGGACACAATTATATTATATTCAAATTAGACTTCATTATTCAAACACATTGTATTATTTTCTCCTAAAATATCTTTGTGCATGATGGTACTTTAAGCAGCTGCTGACAACTTGTCACTATGTCTCCAAGGGTTAAGAAGAAGCTGTGTGATGCATTTTAATCTTATTTTTTTAAAAAAATAATCTGTAACTTCTTTTACAGTAGTAAAAGTAGGTTCATATTGTTTCAGGTAAATCCCTGTTACAAGAAATTTGAGAGGATGAAGTGGTAATTCTAAACACATAGAACAGGGGTGTCAAACTTGCGATGACACGTTGTTGTCACGTGACGTATGGCAACTTTTCCCCCCTTCGCTAAACTGGGAGTGGGGGTGGCCAATGCTTGATACAACTGGCCCACGGGCCATAAGTTTGACACTCCTGACATAGAAGATGTTGCGATTTTCTTCAATACATTTTCCAAATTAAGAATCACAAAAGAAACATAGGATAACAAAAGTAATTTCTTTCTTTTAATATTTCCTATTAAATTGGGAGCTCAGTGCATCACATTATAAAATATAACTGATTCCTGGATGATCCTAAAAATGCTAGGCAAGATTGGACCACAAAAATCCCAGAATTGTTAACTTTCAAATGGGATAATGAATAAAATTTATCTCTGGAGAAGGAAATGGCAACCTCTTTCTGTACTGTTCCCCAAAGAACAACATGGATGAAATCACACGAAGATGAAGCAACTCAAGGAAGACTTAACTTATTAGAGGAGTGATGACAACGTTTTACATAACAACTAAAACACACCTACTGTATGCTGGGATCAGACATGCTAAAGTCATTCGTGTGATACTGTTGAATGGTGACAGTCCCCACTATTTCTAATCTAAGATCACGGTATTTTGGCCTGTTTTAAATTTAAGACAGTTTTGTAGGTGTCCTGATTCCAAGTTGTTCAGTACTTTTTCTAAATCTAGCAAATGAATCTTGCTTGGTAGCCAGGTGGAGCCTAATGCAGAATATGCACCTCTGTCATGAAGAAACAGTGGGCCATAAGTTAACAAGTAGAAAACAGGGCGAGTCCAAACTATTCCAGGACTTTTCAATAATGAAGAATTTTAAAGTTCTTAGCTGCTTTAACACGTATTTTAAAGAGGCAAAATGCTTCCTAAACTTGCCCTATCTCTGCTTATTTCATCATTCAAAATTCTGAGTTTGATTTTTTTTTTTTTTTTTTAAAAAGCCTAATTCTGTTTAAAACTGATCTGTGAGTGTAACTTCAGTCATTTATTTGAATGTGTCTTATGAAAGTTCTCGGCATACCATTTGCATTGATTTCATTTCATATTTTTACTGTGTATATTTAATGAATATGCCTTTGTATATTCCTTGACAGGGAAAAGTCATAATGCTGCTTCTGAATCCTGACAGCAGGTGACATATATGGATAGATGTTTTTTTATCCCCTGTCCATTCAGTCCTTTAAACCAACCTTGGGAACTGGCTTGTTCTTAATTGAAATGTATTGAAAAGAGAACATAAAGTAGACCATATTTTTATGATATGCAAATAATGCTGAGCACGTAAAGGCCTGTTAAGTGTTACAGTGCAGTATTAACATATGAGGTCCCATTTTCACTTTTTCTTCTCCAGAACAGATTATTATTTTATTAAAATGAAGATACCAAATCCTTGAAGTAAAATATATTATGTAAGGTATAATTATCTCATTTAAGCAACTGAGGTTATTAGCCTACATATGAAGCCTTTAAGATAACTTCCATTTGCACTTAAATTCTAACTGCAGTTTGACACATTATCTAGAGAGAATGCCACATTTCCTGCTGTGCTAAACTTACTGAAACAAATAGAAAAAAACAGCATTGCTGTGCACTATCCCTGCTTTACTATTTTGTAATTGGACAGCACAACAGGAATGACACTTCTTTGTAACATTGAGTTACTGTGATGATCTTGTGATTTCATGCTCTTAGCATAAGGCTGGTTGGAATTGTCTTATATCAAGGATAAAAAGAGGATGGGGGAAAGGGAAAATAGACAATTAAAAGAATCTTCTTGGCAATAAAGCTTGAATATATTTGATAGAAAAATTCAAAATATATCAAAGCACTATTGTTTAAAAATGGTATTTTCGAGCAAACATTGCTTGCCTGTGTTACATTGGGAGTAGACTTCCTAATATGCTCTGACTGTAAGGATAAAGAATATGATGAGATCATAACTTGGGAAACTCAGCAGGCATCTGAGTGAGGGCTATAACTCTGAGCAACAGTCTGATGGCATCAATTGCAAAGCTCAAAAATGGAGTTCTAGCTGAAGGCCATAATCTGACTTTATTGATTAATTTCATTTATATATAGTTCTTCATTCAGTGAGCTCCAAGTGATATATATATATGGTTCTTCCCTTTCTCATTCTGTCCTCACAAATAACCCTGTGAGGCAAGTTAGGCTGAAGGACAGAAAGTAGCTCAAAGTTCATTTTCTAGGTAAGCATTTGAATTTGGATCGCCCTTGGAATCGTTAAAGTCTAACCACCACATTATACTGGCCTTTTAGTTTGGTTGTACTGTGTCAGGAAAGCTTAATTGGAAGGTAAGGATCCAGGGGTGAAAGGGGTGAAATTTGATAATGCTAGTTTAGATTCTGCTAAAGAGTTAAGTGTTTTATTGTTATTTATGAAGATATATGGACTGACTGAATGAGAAGTAAACTGGCCCATCTTTTGTTTAGGTTTTCTGATCTCATATCTTCCAGATATCTTATGGAAGTTGTAATGTCTCATAATAGGAGAAATTGGACAAAACATTGTTTTGCCTTGCATTGATTTGGAGCATGTGTGCCCAAGCCTTTGATTTGCCTGGGCCTCGCTGAGCTAAGAGGAATTGTCTTGGGCTGCATATAAAATATATAATACAGTTAATGTACATAAATAACAAGCTCTTTTATTTCTATACACTCTTATGGGGCCACATTAATAGCTCTCCAGGGCCACATGTGCCCCGTGTCCCACAGATTGGGCATGCCTAGTTTAGAATATGGTTCCCATTACTTCTATGTCTATAAACCTAACTGGGATATCTTAATAGGGAAAATCAACATTTTATGCGGCAGTGCATGCATGCATCAAGAAAGGCATATTTAGTGCTTCCATTGCATCTCCAATTAGTTCTCCAGCAGAGCTATTTTTCAGGATGGCCTGCCCCACTGAACGAAGACATTAGAGGCCCAGCTATGACAGGTTAGTTAGGTAAGAGAATCATATGAATTTATGGTCACTTGCATGCTGCTGAGATGAGATATCTTATTCAGTCTTATGGGGTCAATTTCAGTGATTAAAGGCTGACAAGGTACTTGTAGATTTATTTATTTTTTTTAGATGAATAATTTTCTCTAGGATATGGCATTCCCTTCTTCATTTACTTATGTCTGGGCTCAGTTGAGCTGAGAGATAGTGATTAGTGAGTTTCCAGTGCTGTGGATGGATTTAAACATTGGTCTCCCTAGTCTTAACCTTCACCCTACCCAGATGTTCAGTCCCTTGACCTTTGTTTATATTTGGTATAAGCCATTGAAGTTCATTCATAAGGAATCGGAAAGAAGTGTGAAAATTCCAATGTCAGTTGGCATTCCATTTGTTTTAAGACATTCATTTAAAAACAGAAGAAAGATTAGAGACGAGCTCATTCTTATTTGTGTGAGGTTGAAAGATCGTCTATTCAACAGGGGCCTTCACTAGAGGTTATTTTAAATCAGGGGTGTCAAACTAGATTTCTTCGAGGGCCAGATCAGCATTGTAGTTCTTCATGGGTCAGCCAGTGGAGAGGAGGTGGGACGGACGCCTCCTGCAGCACTCTGCTGGCCAAAATGGGGTGCGGAAGGGGGGCTTCTGCGGGCCTTGACACGCCTGTTTTAAATGAATTGGCAATAGGGTTGCTGCCCAAATATAGGTTATTTCGAAAACAGAATGCTGTGTCATAAAAATCTAAGCACAATGCGTCTTCCTCATAATTCTTCCCTGGTTTTTAAAGAAAAACACGCTAGAGAAGAAATACATCAGAGATAATAATAATCCTGACAATTTATCCATTATCCTTATGTTTCAGAACCACCAGCTTGTGTTAGTTGAAGTATCTGGGCTCATCTAGGAGAAATAAAACATAATTGTAAATTGTCAAAAGAGTGCTTGTAAGTGATGATAAAATAAAAAAAATATTTAGAAGTGTCTGTAGATGCCATCGAACAGTTGAATGGAATCTCTCCAGTTTTCCTTGAGAACTGAAGTCTCTATTAGCATGCTGCATTTTTCTTCTCTAATGAAAAAAGTATTCTTTTGGACGGGGCTAGCATACACAAATGAAATTATATTAAAGCTCTCTCAAGAAGGTTTGTGTTTGATTTTGAGGGAAAAAATACATTATTTGAACATTGTTGAGGTCTTAGGGCAATGCCTTCTGGTACCAATCACAAAAGACAGATCAGTCAGAGATAAAGATCAGAACCACCAAATGACAAAAACCTGTTCACTCCTGGATATACTGGATCAGAGTGTTATGTTCAACACTTTGGATTGCTTTGATGACTAGTGCTGCAACTGACATTGAGATGTTGCTTTTACTCACCAGCAAAATCCCCAGCAAAGCCTCTGAATCTTTATGATAACAAATGCAGCAATTGCTTCTCTTGCTTCTGAGCACATTGGCACGGGGAAAGCATATAGTGTAATCCGAGTTTCTGATGCTGCCCAGATGTAGCTTTAGCAGTCTGAATAGTAAAAGATCAAAGAAAAGCAGGCTCGGTATTAAAAAGGAATAAAATGTCTTAACTAACATGATATGACTAGTAGCACTTTTACATCCCCAAGCTTGAATTTTGTAATAGGGTATAAAACAAATCAAAATAGTGTGATAAGCCTTGGATGGATTGGCTGGGAGATGGTATATATCCTCCATTGTATGAATTCTGAAGCTATTAGAACTGAGTAGTCCAGAAAATGACCTTCAAAGAAGTGGCTGGATTGTAGTTTCTCTCACTATACTACTGAATTAATACTGGAACAATTGCTGAGAACTAAGTCTTTAACATAATACTCATAACATAATTACATAAAAGTATAATAGGAGTTCTAAAATAGGCTTGATGGAGTTTAGTTCTGCCCCAAAGGGTATAAAAAAATCTACCAATGTGATAGAACACAGAATGTCTTGTTTTGACTTAAAAAAAAGCAGTCCTAATCAACAAAATATTGCTCAATATGATTGTTTATTTTACATGGCAGGTGAAAGATTGCATCTGCTATTTAGGAGACTACCTTGCTCATACAGACACACATACATATATGTACACACATATCTTGTTTCCGGAATATTTCAGTTCTTGTTTTTCTTCTGACAAGTTATGTCTGGATGTTTAGGGAGATTTGTTAAAAGAATATAGCAATGCTTTCAATCAAGCATTTCCCATTAAAAAGCTATAGCACATGCTGTTATAGCTGGGGTGGATTGCTTCTGAATTACTCTTACAATAGGTCTATAAGATAAGCCAGTGTTTTGTGTTGCAGGTAAGATAAAATAAGATTTTTTGGGGTGGGGGGGACTGGGGCTTTGTTAAATCATACTTTCAACACTCTTCCTTTTGTTGCCAAGTTATAACTATAAGTAGGTTTTCATTCATGCAGGTGGCCTTCATCACATGAATCTGTGCCATATAGGTGGTGATGTTACAGACAGCATAAATCAACAAAAAGTGTCTAAATAGAATGTAATAAAAACAAATCACTTCATTTTAGTATATTATCAAATTTATATATCCAGGCCCTGCAAACCAAATATTAATTTGATTTAATCCAATATTTTGTTTCTGCTTGTACCTGTTACTGTCAACTCTGAAGCGAACCTGGCTGAAGCCATCTTGTGCTACCTCATAGCTGTCACAAAGTCTGAGGGAAAAGGGAGAAGGGAGAGGGGAAGTAGATAGCCCAGCTAACAGTCAAATTAAGTTTTCCTGTGGGAACCAAGGTCTTCGTAACAGGTGGATATTGAAGGAGGAGAGGATCCTGCCAGCTATATCCATTTGACAATGTGACTGGTGACACCTGGGAAGGGTGATTTTTACTCTTTTAATTAGGTGAAAACCATGCGAATCTTTAGAGTCTGTTTTCACCGGCTATGCCAATATGATGTATCCAATAAACATGTTCTTGGAGGAATCTACCTGCCTCCCAATCAAGCAGAAAAAATAGATGTCCTTTTTGCCAACCAACTAACAAACATATGCAGGAAACACACAACAATAGTAATGGGGGACTTCAATTATCCTGATATCAATTGGAAAACTAATTCTGCACTAAGTGAGAAATCAAATAAGTTCCTAACCAACCTAGCTGACAACTTCATTGTCCAAAAGGTAGAGGATGGAACTAGAGGGACAGCCATATTGGACTTAATTCTTACAAACAGAGAAGAAGTGATAGAGGGAGTTGAAACTGCAGGAACCTTGGGTGAGAGTGACCATGTCATACTAGAATTCAACATAACACAAATACAAGTAATAGAATATAATGACACCAGACTCTTGGATTTAAAAAGAGTTGATTTCAATAAACTCAGAGAGAACTTGGGAAAGATTCTATGGATGAAAATCCTAAAGGGGAAAACAACTCAAGAATCTTGGGAAACTCTGAAAAGTACAATTATACAAGCCCAGACCAGCACAATACCACTGAGAAAGAAAAACAAAAATTCCAAGAAGAAACCAGCATGGCTGCACAAAGATCTCTCTGGCAAATTGAAAGAAAAAAGGACAATTACAAAAAATAGAAAGAAGGACATACAACTAAGGCAGAATCTGCAAAGACAAAGTCGGGAAAGCAAAGGCTCAGAACGAACAAAAGTCAAAGTTAATAAAAGTTTCTTCCAACATATAAATAACAAGAAAAAAAAATCAAGGAAGCAGTCAGTCCACTAAAGAGAGAAGACAGCAAGGAAGTGACAGGCAACAGAGAGAAAGCAGAACTGCTTAACTCATTCTTTGCATAGGTCTTCACGCAAAAAGAAACTATCACTCAACCCACCAAAAACATAACTGTAAAAGACAGACCAGAAATAAAAGTTAAAATAAGCAAAAAAAAATAGTAAGAGAACACCTGTCTGATCTTGATGAACACAAATCACCAGGGCCTGATGGATTACATCCTAGAGTTTTAAAGGAGCCGGCAGAGGTCATCTCACAACCACTGCACCATATCTTTCAAAAATCCTGGAGCACCGGGGAACTACCAGAGGACTGGAAAAGAGCTGATGTGGTTCCCATCTTCAAAAAAAGGGGGGGAAAAACAGACCCAGGAAACTATAGACCTATCAGCCTAACATCAATACCTGGGAAGATACTGGAAAAGATAATTAAAAAAAAAACCCAGATCTGCCAACATCTAGAAATAAGTGAAGTAATAACTAGCAGTCAGCACAGGTTTGTTAAGAACAGATGATGCCAAACTAATCTTATTTCATTCTTCAACATAGTGACTACATTAGTAGACCAGTAAAATACTGTGCACATAATATATTTAGATTTCAGCAAGGCATTCGACAAAGTAGACTACAACCTACTTCTTGGTAAGCTAGAAAAAAGTGGAATAGATAGCACCACCACTAGATGGACTTGCAACTGGCTGACAAACCATACTCAACAAGTAGCCCTTAATGGGTCTAAGTCTACATGGAGGGAAGTAAGCAGTGGGGTGCCACAAGGTTCCATCTTAGGCCCAGTACTCTTCAATAACTTCATTAACGACTTAGATGAAGGAATAGAAGGGGAACTTACCAAATTTACAGATGATACTAAGCTGGCAGGAATAGCTAACACCCAAGAAGATAGGCTCAAGATCCAGATGGATCTTGACAGACTGGAACACTGGGCTGTATCTAACAGAATGAAATTCAATGTAGAGAAAAGTAAAGTCCTATACTTAGGCAAGAAAAACCAAAAGTACACATATAGACTGGGTGAAACCAGACTCAATAGCAGTAACTGTGAGAGGGATCTTGGAGTCTTAGTGGACAACCAGCTAAATATGAGCCAGCAGTGTGCAGCAGCAGCCAAAAAAGCTAATGCAATCCTAAATTGCATTAACAAAGGGATGCAATCAAGATCAAGTGAGGTACTAATACCACTCTCTAAAGCCTTAGTAAGACCACACCTAGAGTACTGCATCCAGTTTTGGTCACTACATTATAAAAAAGATGTTGAGACTCTAGAAAGAGTACAGAGAAGAGCAACCAGGATGATTAGGGGACTGGAGGCTAAAACATACAACAAACGGTTGCAGGAACTGGGCATGGCTAGTCTAGTGAAGAGAAGGACCCGGGAAGACATGATAGCAGTCTTCCAATATTTGAGGGGCTGCCCCAGAGAGGAAGGGGTCAAGCTATTTTCTGAAGCACCTATAAGCCAGACAAGGAATAATGGATGGAAAGTGAACAAGGAGAGATTTAACCTGGAAATAAGGAGAAACTTTCTGACAATGAGAACAATCAACCAATGGAACAGCTTGTCCTTGGAAGTTGTGGGAGCATTATCACTTGAGACCTTCAAGAAGAGATTGGACTGCCATTTCTCAGAAATGGTGTAGGGTCTCCTGCTTGGACAGGGGGTTGGACTAGATGACCTACAAGGTCCCTTCCAACTCTTATCTGTTATTTGTCTCAGAGTTCTACTTTCAATGGGTGTGTTACTTAGAACGCTAACAGTTGCATTAAATGAATTGTGGATTCATTTCGGTAGATGTTAATTGTGTAGATTGTTTTGCTAGTGCTTTCACAAACTAAATAGAATAATGCTATTTTAAACCTTTTTTTCCAGCAGAATAATATTGAATGCAATTGATTTAATGTTACAAGACACTGATGTATTATTTCTTACAACTGTATGTAAGCATGAACGTTAAAGCAATGCAGAGTCTGCTTAAAGCTGCGCAGTTATAGTTTTGCAGTTGCTATTTCTGATACAGAGCTGCGACATTAAACAAAGAAGGAAACAAACAAATAAATAGTCAATAGTGGAACAACAATATGGTGTGCTGTAGCTTGAATTAATATAGCAAACAGCCCATTGGTTTTTAAATCAGTGGAAGCCTGACAATTGTAGAGAAAATGAATACCATGGTAAAAGTAGAATGGAGCCTTTAGGAAAATATAATAGTATGCGTTCAGGCTCCCCCAGTGATGTGTGGCATGGAAAGACCGTGTCTTAAGGGTCTCCTTCCTTTTGGCTGTGAAACAGTGGGCAGTGTAAAATCCAGGCCTTAATCCTCCCTTTCCCCAAATTATTCTGTATGTGTGTGTATGCCTAAGAAAGTTTCATTGATGCATGGTCTGCTGCAGCTGATTCCTACTGCACCAAAATCCTTTTCTATGGTAGCATAATGTTACCTAGGGAACAGCTTATGGCTGACAGATACAGCAGTGCCACAAATTAATTTCATAGTTATCAGGACGTAGGGTGATAACAACAACATGAACTGCTGTGAAATTACCATTGTTCCCATGGAGTTACAGTGTAATTATGACTTTTGAAGCAATTTTGCAAATAAAAGCATGCCATTCCTTATAGGGATGGGGATCTATTTATTTTATTTATTTTATTATGTTGTTTTTGTTTTGTTCTGTTGTTTTCTCTTTTACAGTACTTCACATTTCTTGACAAATATAAATGAAGCTTTAAAATGAAATGGGTTAGCAATGAAATAAATGTAGAATAGAAATCTGTTCTTCATGATATTTGAATCTGAAAGCATCAAATTAGAAACTTGAAATTATCAGAAAACCAAGCGACTGCTGTTTTTGGGTTATTTCCAGCAGTAGCATGCTGGCAAGAACAAAAGACATTCTTACAGTGTCTCCCTCCCCAGAAATATTCAAATTTCAAAAGAAAGGACGGGTGTGAACAGTGATTATTAAAAGGGATTTTTGTATTGATTTGCCATGTTATGAGAGGAGCTGCTGTCTACCTAGAAATTTCTTTCCCAAAGAATATAAAATCAGAGTTATCTATGTTATAAAAAATTAAAACATAATGTTCATGCATTTTCTATTATTATTTTTGTTATTAAGAGTGCATTTTTAGTTATATGTTTATTGTCCATTATGTCACACCCACTTTTCTTTCCCTCTCTTTCCACTAATTTTCTTCTCCCTGATAAAACTTAATTCTAAGTTTCTTCAGTAAAGGTTTAATAATACTTATATAATTATCTAATACTTTTTAGATTGGGATGTGAAAAAGTTTATTATATTGTTTTAGATATTCAGTTATTGTATCAAAGTTATTTTTATTATCTGTATATTTTTCATTTACATATAATAAAGACAGATTTATAGTTTCTTTTATAAGTCTCAAAGTGGCATTAAAACCTTAAAATAGGAATGAAGAGGCTGTAGTTATGGAAAAACTTTGATGAAAAATTTAGTGGTTGGCATCTTTTAACTTCTTTTAAGTTGTCTATTTTCTGAATTCATTTGTACTTGTAATCATATGTAACATGGCTCATGTATGTGCATGTAAGAGCAAACTGGATATCTGGACATACGTATTTTGGAGCATTTTATTCTTACCAGCTGTCCTTCCATCTTTCTTATGTACACATTTTCTGAATCTGATTTATTTTGAGAGAATGCATTACCTAAGGGAACACAAGCCAATGACTTATTCAAATAACAGCCCTCAATATAATTGAAAAAAATAAATATCCTATGGGTTGTAAAAAAAAAAACATTGACTATTGCCAATTAGTTTTTGACCATTAGGATATTACTGCTTTTGATTTATCCGAACTACTGATTGGCTTTATATGTTTGCTACCATACCTATATGTCTTAATATTTTAGTTAAAGTGCTAGACTTGAATTGGGGGCACCTGGGTTCAAGTCCCTTGTGTAATGTGGAGTTGAATGGATTACATCCTTTCAGTCTAATTTACCTCAGAAGATTGTTGTTGTGAGGATTGAACTAGTGGAAAATTTTTAGATATGCCCGTCAGGCTCTAAAAACCAAGAAAGGCATGCTGAGTTATTTCAAAGCAGCTTCCTTTATTGTTCTTCACCTATAGACAGAAATCTTATCAAACTAAAGGAAACTACTTGCACCATTAAAGATATACTCTGAAAACCTCTTGGGAGGAGCTCTCTTGACTCTCTTCCTCCCAACCAATCTATCTGAACTGCTCTCTCTTGCTCCTCTGGAATGCAGCCCTCCCCCCTCCATCTTGGGAATGCAGACTACATTCCACTACAATGCCACACTGATCTCTCTCTCAAAAAAGACTGATAACACATTTTTAGATTTGTAACTTTCTTTCCTTCAGGAATTCAAACGACATGTCTGGCAATCCTTTCTATAGTTTATCCCCTTACAACAACCCTGTGTGGTAGGTTGTATTGAAAGAAAGTGACTGGCCCAAAGTCACTGAAAGTAAATTTGAACCCAGATCCCCCCAGCCCAACTTTAAATATTTACGTATGCCATAGGAATGGAATAATACAATACAGAAATTAGCTTCCAATATTCATATCATGGAATTGTAATTGCAGCTGGGATCAGGTTGCATTAGATCTAGACATTCTGGTGAAATGTACCATTTTCCTTGCATTTTCATCAGGATAAAAACTTTAATTTCTCTCCCAACTTATCAGGATCAAAAAATAAGGATATGGTAATTATGCATTATTACTTGTTTTTTTTTTGCTTCTCTTTTCTTCAACTTCTTCTATGTGTCATGTCCTCAAGTATCAGATCTTCATAGGAGTCCATCTATACCAAACTTCTGTATAGTAAAATTTCTATATTTACAGGTAGGCCTGTCAACCAGAGTTGAGACCATCTTTTCCATAAGAGAATTGTTAAGTGAGGCACACCCAATTTTTGCAATTCGTTTTTGCAATGGTTAAACCAGGGATATCGAATTCAAGGCCCACGGGCTGGAGCTGGCCTGTGGGTACTTAGATCTGGCCCGTGGGACTGTCCTGGAAATAGCAAAGGACCGGCCTGTGGTGCCTCTGCCAGCGAAAACGGAGCTTAGGAGGGCTATGTGCGGCCCTCCCAGGCTTTGTTTTTGCTGGTAGAGGGCTGAAGGAGGCTTCCCCCAGCCCCACCCGGGCCATCACAGGTGCCCCCTGACATGAGTGATATCAAGCTGCCCATGCCCACTCTGAGATCAAACATAACACAACCCTGATGTGGCCCTCAATGAAATAAGAGTTTGACACCCCTGGGTTAAACGAACCACTGCAGTTCTTAAGTTTCCCTGCCTTCCCCATGGATCTTGCTTGTCTGAAGCTGGCTGGAAGTTCTATAATGTGCTCACATGATCCCAAGACACAATCATCATAAATAAATGCCGGTTGCCAAGCAGCCAAATTTTGATCATGTGGACTGTAGGGATGCTCAACAATCATAAGTAAGAGGACTCTTCATAAATCACTTTTTTTTTGGTGCCATTGTGACTTTGAACAGACACTACACGAATAATTGTAAGTTGTGGACTAGATGTATATCAAAGTTACAGCAGAATTAGGAGAGGTTTTCTGGGCCACTTTCCAATTTTGATAAGCCCAAATATAAAATGGAAAGATATTTTTTTTTTAATGGGAACAGTCCTTTTTGAAAATAAGCAAAGGTTTCAGTGGCATATTATGTGCTTCTTCCTGTTTTGCTTAGTCAGAAGGAAGCAGGAACATCCCTTGCATGTACTGCCCATTGCCTATCTTATTTATCCATTTATGAATCAGATTTGTACCTGCTGCCATCTCACAGACTTTCAGCCGTTTATATAATTAAGAGTAGCTGTAGCGTTCGTAATGGACTAACCCGCAGTCTTCACTCCGGTCTGCGTTTCTAGCGGGAATGCGGACCGTTCCTATTGGCTGATGCCGTTTGACAGCCGGCTATAAAAGGAGCTGTCAAACGGCATCAGCTGTTGCCGCCAGCTGACTGCCCTGTTAGCTCGGCAGCCACGGCAACCCTTTATTCTTACAATAAAGTTACAGTTTATGTTCGCTCTGAGTTTTGCCTCAGGTTATTACCACCGCTCTACAACAGTAGCAACAATTGCAAAAGCAGTCAATACTCAAACTTCCATGGTAGAACTAAAAGGAAACAAGTCAAACCATAATATGAACCAAAGTCAAATTACCCTGGATGTCTTCTAGCTCACTATTAGTCCTCTTTCTTAGGTTATTGATAACTCACTAAAAAGTTTCCGGAAGGCCAGCATTAGCCTCTTCATGTATAATATGAAAATGGGGGAATCATTTTCTCCTGAGATGGACAAATTGAGTGGGACAGAGCTTTAGAGGGAATGGTCAACACTTGCACCTGAAAGCTAATTGGAAGCCTGTGCAAGTCTGTTCTGATAGAAGTACAATATATTTAAGGCATTTTATAAAATCTCCCCACAGATGTGTCATAAAATCCCTGGCTTTCTCCAAACCTACTCTAAGCAAGTCTAAATTCAAAGGAGTTTACTCCTGCACTGTGTGTGATCATAGCCTGTTTGCACAGAATAGTAGTTTTTATAATATGTAATGTTAAGGTATTAGGATTTAAGAACTAACCAGCAATGTAGCTGATGCAATATAAGGCTGATGCAGTGAAGATGAATCAGCATTGGTACTGCCTCTTTAAGACTGAGGATGGGTTCTACCCCTTTAAGAGATGTTTATATAAGGCTGACATTATAGAGGGCGTGTTCTCTCTCCTTGTGTCCGGTATCCATTGCAGAGTTCTACATGCAGAGTTAAGAAAATTGATTGCTTATCAGGTATATGCCTACCACATATATCTCTGTATATAACTGTCTTGTAGATAAACCACTGTTAAATGTCTAAGTCTCTGTGTGCTGTTTTGCTCCTGGGTTGTCTCATAGTAATAGTCATGCTGCAAACACTCTTGACATATAATACTGACATGACTTCACCATCACAAGACCTACTGACCACATGAAGCTCTTATAAACAGAAGAGCACTGACACTGATATCCCCTAAACTCCGCTGAAGATGTTACCTAACCTGATAAAGAAACATCTGGAAACCAACTCACACACTTGGAGAACGAAACTTCACCCCCATCCTACACCTGAGCTACAGATATTCGCCACTATTGCAAATATATAATATTGTTGGCTTTAAAGTATATCAGTAAAGTATCAAGGTGAATAACATATTTACAATCTCTGTGTTGTATTGCTTGCACCAGAATTTTATTAAAATATAGCTAGACCCACTTACACATCTCTTTGCTCTGTTCCCAGCCATTGCTCAAGAAAAATATAATCCAGAGGCCCTGGATCCAAAGGATGAAGTAGCTGCAAATGGGAAGCAATCAGCTGAAATGATTAATATACAACTATGAGATTGCTTTTGCCTTTAATTGTCCACAAAAATACCTTGCTTTTTATGTGGGAGGAAAATTCTTCATTGATAAAACGGGCATAAAATGAGTAGGTCCATAAGAAGCCATTTGAAAGGAAGCAGGGGGAAAAGCTATTTTGTAATAAATTTCTTTAGAATGCAATTATAAATTGGCCACAGCTGCCCCTATTTGGAAAACAGGGACTTATGAAAGCATTTTTACTATCATTAGAAAGTGTCTTGTGCGATTTCTAATGGCAAACATGTAGAGATTAATATATGGTCATTCATAATTGGATTTGTATGTGGAACCTGAATTTATTATTCGGTTGTGTTTTCAGAGAGAAAAAAAATCCAAACACTTTCTTACACTCCTTATCAAACTAACTTTAAAAAGTAAATAAAAGGCCAAAAGGACTGCACTGATGTACTAAACACGTACATGATAGATTTCCAAAAAAATACCTGGAAAACTGGTATTTTGGTTTACTTTCAGGACTGTGATTTAAGACAAGCTTAGTTTTCCATAGCATGCACATCAAAAGAAACCATGCCACTGTAAAATTGAATTCAGAAGTTTAGGTGCTTTTCTTTTTGGAAATAAATGAGTATATAAAGATGGAAATAGAAAGTGAAAGAACAAACAAAAGAAGATCGTTTCTTCTCAAATTACATGTTAATGCCACATTAGTATTAGTAGTCCATTGATTGCAGAATGAAAAAAAAAAACAGGCAAATTTGAAATCACAGCATTATTTATATAGTTGATGATTTTTGGGGGGGATATCAGCAGGATTATTTGTGCATTCAGGTGGTTTGCTAGATTGAGTCTCTTGCATAAACTCTTCTGTTCACCCCTCCCGTCCACCATTTAAATTACGGACTGGTCTCTATTGCATTTTTGAAGTTGTCTTGGTCGGAAAGGAGCTTCTTCATAGTGGTGCAAATTCATTCAGCATTGTGTTTCTTGTGTGCCACTTTCCATGTGGAGCTCCTGCTGCGTGGCTGGTGGGCTGACCCTGAAAGAGCTCATGTGCTGAGGGGGCTCTCCAGGGAGGCATTCTAAGATCCATCCAGAGAATACCTCCTAAGACCACTAATGCTTCTTTCATGCTAAGGACGGTCCTGATCTTGTGTGAGTACATTTCTACGAGGAATAGAATTGATAATTAATGCATGTTCCTCGGTGTAAAATAGGATAATCTCTGACAGATGATGGTTTTTAACAAGAACACTACAGCAATTCAGATCAGACTAAGTATATTTTATCACTGTCTCCCTTTCCCTGTACCTTTCTCCCTCCCTCCCTCTCTCTCATACACACATGCATAGAGAGTTGTAGAAAGCACTTAGAAGAGATGTAAATTCTGTTTAGATATTACCTTAGAAGCAATAATAGATTTCTGTATTTTTTTTAATTATTTTTTTTAACCTTGCTTTTTCCCTAGAGACTCAAGGCCATGCATGTCTTTTCACCTTTTTCCATTTATCCTTGCAACATGTTGTGGTGGGGTGAAGCCATGTTTGAATAATTTAAATATGACGGGGTTTCTTTTGTTTTTGCAAACTTAATCAAACTGTAATCACAAGGCTATCCAAATACTACTCAAATCCAAGTCTTTCTATTTATCTAGCTTGTTTTATTTTGAAACGTTCCCTGCCTGCATACTATTTGAAAAGCTACATCTTTGTAACATTCAAACTTCAGAAATTTGCTAATTTTTAATGGAATTGAAATGCTCAGTATGCAGAATTGCTTACTTCATAATATATTCAACAGTAAAGTGTGATTGAAGGTTATGGGCTGAGGTTTATTCATCTGCACTCTTGGCCATTCTGCGGAATTATGGAATGATGTATTCCTTTTTAGAAAAGGAAATTTACTACTACTCAGTAGTGGAGGAACAGAAGAGGCATCTGTAGAGCTCTCAGAAGGCCCAGATATCTTTTTTATAAGCCTTTATTTTAAGAGGAACTCCCCTTAAACATTTAAAGACAAAATGCCTTCCTTAATTTTCAATCATTGACTATACTAGCCAATGACAGTGGATTTTCATCTCAAAAATTTGAGAATACATATTTCCTATCTTGGTTCTAAGAAAGCCAAGAATAAGTTCATTCCTTAATTGACCTGTCTGATATAAAAGTACATTATAATTTGTGATATAGACTAGTCTCCAAATTATTTTTGCATTGCCTTTTTGAATTGCTTGAATTGTTCTAGAGCAGTGGTGTCAAACTTGTGGCATCATGGTGGCATCATGTGACGTATTGGGACTTTTTTCCTCTTTGTTAAACCGGGAGTGGGCATGGCCAGCATGTGACGCATCTGGCCCGCAGGCTGGAATTTGAACCCCCTGTTCTAGAGCAGAGGTCGCCAACCTTTTGGACCTCAGGGACCACCAAACTCATACTTTTAAATCCCATGGACCACTAATATGAATTTTGACTGACGGTGGCTGCAGGAAAAAAGTCTGCAAGAAAATTCCCTACCCTGTTTTCCTACTGATTGATCATTTTTTATTTGGGATTGCAGGATATTGTCTCCAGCTCCATTCTCGGGTGGGGGGGAGAGAGAGAGAGAGAGAAAGAGACAGACAGACAGACAGACACTGACTGACTTTTGGCTTCATGCAAGGAAAGCAGCAGAAGCAGCAGAGAGTCTTTCTTTCTCTCCCCCCAAACTCCGCCAGAAATGAGTCTTTGTGAGACTTGTCACGCTGGCGCAGCCCCTTGGAGCAGGATGCCTTGCAGGGTCCCAAAGACTCATTTCTGACAGAGTTTGGGGGAGAGAAAGAAAGACTTTTGCTGCTTTCCTTGTGTGCAGTCAAAAGCAGAAGAAGAAAGAAGCATAAAGAAGTAGCCTGGTGGCCAGGCCAGGCTCATGGGACAAGTGAGGCAAGTCCCCCCTCCACCCTTTCCCCCCTCCCCTCACTACCTTGTGTTGTTTGCAATGCAAGCGACGCAAGCCTTGTGTTCCCACGGGCCATGTGGGCAGCAGAGCCTTGTGTTCCCATGCAGCCTGGATTAATTGCTTTGGGGGGTGACATTTCTCTGCGGAACCACTGTTCGAAGTATGGGAGGCAATCACTGGCAAACACTGTTCTAAGTATGGGAGGCTTAGTAGAAGTATTCATGATGAAGTATTCATGATGAATATGAATTAGAAACAAAAAGGGGGGGAAAATAAAAAACACATAGTGCTAGGAAGATTCATTTGATTTTTGCCTTCTGATATTCCTAATTGGCTTACAAGCGTATTTAAGAGGAGAAAGAAATAAAACCTCTCTCAGTGCTTGAATATCATAGGTTTTAAGAAAGTTAAAAGACCTAGTTTGGTGTTTTTTTATATGAACTGACCTAATTTAACCTTTTATGTTAATGTGACTATTGAATATATTATGTTGATACGAATGTTCATTCTAATAGGAATTTGGATATTGCACTTTTCCAAATTGTAAGCTCTGTTTCTTAGCTTAAGAAACAGCCCAAAAGTGATTAGGTCTTGAATACAAAGTCTCAGAGACTTTTTCTTTGGGAAAGAGAGAATACCAGCCATGGTATCTTGTCATAGCAAATCATGCCACCATACCCAATCCACTACTCTTGTGGTGGTATCTGCAAGATAAGGTGGGGAGTGGAGACTGGCTATCTTGGACTCCCTGCAAGGGAGGAACCAACAGAGACCTGAAACCCCCTCCCAACCATCCCTAAAGAGCTCATCTGGTTGTTCTCAAGACAGTACAGTTAATGTGGTGCGATTCTTGTAAATAGGCAAATAGCAATAAAGTAACTTCTTTGATCAGCTCTTGTGTCATTCTGGTTACTTAAGGTTGACAGCTCTGGTGCCAAAGTATTTTTAGGATTTCTCCCACTGGAATTGACCTGCCTGATAAGAAAGAAAGAACATTTTAATTGTTCCCCAGATTGTGTGTGTGTAAGGGTGGTGGTGGTGGTGGTGGTGGTGGGTGGCTGGAACCTATCTTTGTGAAATAGCTTCCTTTTTGAAGCTAGCCTCGCTCCATCTGTTGTGAGTTTTTGAAATTTACAATTCCACAATTAATTTACAGTTATGACAAGTTATCATGCAACATTAAAGATATCTGTGTGTTCATCCAGAGAGATGATCCACATAACTATTATTTATTTATTTAAATTTATTTGGCCACCCAACATCAGTGGGCTATGGAAGTACAAAACTAATTGCTGAACTCCTGACACATATTTAGCAAAGAAAGATAAAAATAAAAGATATTTTATTAATGTAAATAATGCCCCTTCCCCCAGCATTTCCTTTAGGAAAACTATAGAAAACTCTGTATGCTTTTGCAAGAAAAGGATATGCTTGGTAAAATGGGAGATAAGTGGCCCACTTTTATTTGCAACTTGCATTGTTCCCTTTTCAGATTTATATTCTATATATTTTTCCATTTATTCTTGGGTAGGGAATAACTAAAACAATGTAATATAATAACTGACAGCTTAATATGTTCATGAAGTGGCCAATGACCGTAAAAATACAACTAGGTATTAATATGCTCATATGTGGATCCAGACTTTTGAATATGCTATGTAGCCTCAATGATCTAACAGAAATTCTAAAGTATTGTCTATTTTTTTCCATTATAAACCAGACTTACAAGCAATCTTAAGGTTTCTTAATCCAATCAGATACTATGTTAGATTCCAGGGCTTGACAAAGACCCTTTGTGCCAGTGCTGTGTTTTACCAACACAAATAGGACAGTGATGGTTTCAAAGTAGTTTACCACTGGTTCGGTGGATGTGGCTTGGTGGGCATGCTTTGTGTGCATGCACATACTTTGTGCAAGCGTGCCAGATGCGCACTTTGCACAGGCGCAGAGGCTTTCCTACTCACCTTCTGCAATCCTGCACACTCCCTGTAGCTTCAACAGCTGATGCGCGGCAAATTGCTGTGCCGCGCAAAGCAGCTGCGCTTCAAAAGCAGGGAATGAAGGTCAGTATGGGAGCCCAGGCGGGTGGGTGGACCCAACAGCAGCTCATCAGAGAGAACCGGTTCGGTCTTCGCTGATCTTCGGCGCTACCAGTATGCCAGAACCTGGCCGAACCAATAGAATAGCACCACTGAAATAGGACAAAGGAAAATACCTTAATTTCAAGAATCAGTACAGAAAAATCTATGATAAATGCATAAAAATTTGAATAATCTTTTTCAGCATGTAATTTTTATGGCAAGCCAGTAGTTTTTTTCCTTCTTACTCTGTTGAGACAAGTTGCCCTAAGATTTAAAGGGCAAAGTTGGCCCCAATCATTGCAGTTAGCTTGCACTGGCCTCCCTGCAAAGGTCATCTATCTCATTCTGATTGCTCCTGTAGAAATGTATTAAAAATGCTAGTGAATTTCTGATGTGCTATAATGGCATTGCATATGTAGGATTTCTCATTTTGTATGAAGAGCAGTAATAAAGAACTTTAAAAAAAAAACCATATGCAGCATTGGGATAGTGTTGATGGATGGGTGTCATTGCTTAAATGAAGGTTTTGAATCACAAATGTATGTGAAAGTAGTTATTTTCTTCCATTTGTAAAATACCACTCTAAGCATCCCTTCAAAATGAATAATGTACCACACAACACAGCAAACAATGTCTAAAAGTGCTTCATATCATACTAAATAGAAATAGATATGTCTGCTGCATATAGTATCTAAGCTGTGTCCTTGGATATGTCCATTTTGACCTTTTCCTCTATTAAAAGTGCTTTTTAATGCTCTCCTTTCTTTTCAGACAGAGGTAGTTGCATATATTTAAAATTATAATTTCATATTATAACTTTCTTAAAATTATTTCTTTAAGTTCTTTGCCTAGGAATAAACCGCATTGAACACAATATCAACTTCAAAACAAAAAGAATTTTAACAATAATTTTAGAAATAAGTGTAAATGTTGATTTCAAATAAAATAAACATAAGTAGCATAAACATTTGTATACATTTGTGCAGATACATATTATCTGCACAAATATATAAAATGTATAAGAAGCAACAGATATTCATAGATACATACATATATTCATGTGTATATGTATATAAAGATTACAGATATTCTACTTCTCATATATTTGTGTCCCTGTATGTGTGTGTGTGTGTGTGTGTGTGTGTGTGTGTGTGTATAGATATATTTAACAATATTGATTGATTCTCACATTGTTTTTCATCAATTTATTACTTTTACAGCATTTGTTTAATAATATTTCCAAATTAGTTTGCAGTTTTTTGGTGCCTAAAAAAATTAGTGCAGATTTTTCCTAATATCCATTTTTTCTACATATGTATATATCTTGTTCTTTCCTTTGTGTTTCATTCACTTATAATTTATTTATAATGTAGTGAGCCTGAAGGGTCCAATCAATATCAAGACTCATTATAGAATATAAAACAATATGCAACCATATAATAAACAATTGGTGAGTTTGCACCAGGTTTTATTGTTAACAGATATACTGAGATAACGATTCCAAAGTAGGTACTACTATCACATGATTCTAGTAGCATAACACAAATGGACTACTTCCCCCTACAATTTTTCTGTGTTGTGTGTGTGTTACGCCATGGAGCACATGTTACCGTCACCCTGGTATGTGCTATTGTCAACCATATGAAATTTGCTTGTATATGTATACATTAGTCAAAAAATGATTTTTTTATTGGTGTTGTATTTGGAAATGGTTACTAACTGACTTGGTAGCTGAACAAGAAGTGAACTGTCATTTTTTCAGTCTTTCTCCAAATACAGATAGTCCTCAATTTACAACTGTTCATTAGTTGACTGTTCGAAGTTACAATGGCACTGAAAAAAAGTGAGTTGTTACCATTTTTCACACTTATGATCTGTGGTCATGTGATTTACATTTGACACTCGACTCAAATTTATGACGGTTGCAGTGTCCCAGGATCATGTGATCCCCTTTTATGACCTTCTGATAAGCAAAGTCTATGGGGAACCAGATTCACTTAGCAACCATGTTATAATTTAACAACTTCTGTGATTCATTTAACAAATGTGGCAATACAAGTTGTAAAATGGGGCAAAACTCACTTAACACATTTATCATTTAGCAACTTAAATTTGGGGTCAATTGTGGTCGTAAGTTGAAGACTACCTGTAATGTATTTTTATATTCTTTTTTTTTTCACTGGTAGATTTATTTTCTATGTACTTTCCCCAATACATACTTTTTGGTATGCTTTGTTTTATTTGAAAAACAACACTGTGAAATTCAGACATACAAACCGAACAATTTTCTCTGCCTGGGCAATTTCATATTTATTTATCTGTATCCTAGTTGTATTTGTATAAATCAAAGTAGACAAAATATTACCTATGAACTTATGTCAGCTTGTTAAACAGCAAGGATTAACCTCCAAAGGAATACTGAATTTAGGTTTACATACCACATTTCTAAAAGAAAGAATACTACTAATTGTCCTTATCAGATGGTTTTGTGCCCCTGTGCATTATAGGTTGCAATAGGTGTATACATGGAGGATATCCGCTAGTGACTTAAGTATATGTAGAAGCACATAAGACTAATGAAGCTAAGGTATTGAAGTTTTAAGTATAAAACAACAGAGTTCATTGCATACTTGTTTTGTGCTCCCGGCATGTAATAAACTGCTTTGATATAGTCTTCAAAAATATCCTGTGTAAAGAGGAATTTGTTAATTTCCTTCCTTCCTTCCTTCCTTCCTTCCTTCCTTCCTTCCTTCCTTCCTTCCTTCCTTCCTTCCTTCCTTCCTTCCTTCCTTCCTTCCTTCTTTCCTTCCTTCCTTCCTTCCTTCCTTCCTTCCTTCCTTCCTACCCTCCCTCCCAAAATTGGAAATGTAGTACTGGACAACAGATTTTTAGAGCAGTTGCATCTTTGCCCAGGATGTGTGGTTGTCCTCCACAGATGCTGCATGATTCCAAGAAAAGGTGTAGTCACCTTGAAGCCTTGAAGCTTTGCTACTTTTGAGTGCTGTGTGCTCCACGGCACTGTTCTGAAATAAATCTATGCAGCTCTCATAGGCAGCTTTCTGACTTCATGAGCAATACAGCTAGGTAAAATTTGTCATTGCTTTACTGTATTCCTTTTCAACACTCCCCTCTGCAACTTTCTAAATCAAGTAGAAATGAAAAAAGGAAATAATAAAAATTTCCTCTCTGTGTGAAATAGAAGCAAAATAATAAAATTATAATAAACACATTCATCATTTGGAAGAGACAGTATTTAAATTTCCAATAATGAATTTGCAAACTCTGCCTACCCCTCTCTCTCACACACACACTTGTAGTGATCACACATACTGTGTATCCTCAGTTTGTACTACATTATACACATTATTTTATAACAGGTTCTCGACATTCACCAAATGCAGCAAAAATTATCTTTCTATAGATCAGTTTATGGACCGATATTGAAAGGGTAATTTTCTGCTTCATTCACAGCTCAGATAATTATTGATGATGTAATGAAATTAAAAAAATTCTATTGCAAAACAGAATAGTTAAAGGTTCAAAAGACTACAATGAATTTTCTCTTTAATATAGCTCATGATCAGCATAAAATATTCTGTGATTTGGGACAGAAGTAGTATTAGCCTGAACAGATCTGTAGTTCCAGCAGTTATCATTAACCCCTAAGAAAATATAATAATTTTCCTAGTGTGAATTCACTTATGAAAGCTTTCATTTAGCGTATATCCAGTGCTGTTTTTAATATCAAATTCCATATATAGTTCAATTTGTAGCTTTTAAGTTACATTGAAAATCTTCTTCCCAGTATATTTGCTAAATTTATACCTAGATCTTTCTTTCTGTACAGGAAATATATTCACAATTTTAAGCAATTTTAGAGCAATGTTTTTAATGTGCCTGATTTTGAAAGAATGTCTGCCTTATTTTCCTCCCCCTGCCATAATTGTAATTAGCTTCCATGTAAATCATTCCTTAATTCTACCAAATAATTTGCTTTGATTTTATATCCCTATATAAATAAATGTTTTTAGTCCTTATTATAATGCAGAGCTAGTAGGAGTCATGCTTCTTAATATTTAAATTTATGCCTTATTGACTGCAGCATTTTCACAAAATTTGACTTCTTTTAAATCTTTTTGACCAACATACCTGGGTGTATATTTGAAAAGCAGGCACATCTTGTTGCTTGTAATATTTACATTACAAAAATAGATTTTCATATATTTTCATCCATTCTCTCTCTCTCTCTCTCTCTCTCTCTCTCTCTCTCTCTCTCTCTCTCTATATGTGTGTGTGTGTGTGTGTGTGTATGTAATAAATTTAGAAGAAACAGAAATTTCAGTTAACATTAAAATTGCTTTGAAATAAGCCAAATAAATACAGTCCAGGTACTATTACAATTTATTCAAAATACATCTCCACTGCAATTTTGACTATAGTATATCTCTATCCCTACCTCTACCTATTTTTGTCCTTATCTTTACCTCTATCTCATCTCTGCCTCTGTATATCTATCTGTTTGGGTGCCTATATATCTGTGTGTGTAATAAATAAACAAAAATATGGAAATGATAGCTGTTTTACTTATTTATATAATAGACTTACAGATATTTTAGCCATGTCCCATTCAGATAAAATACAGTTTTATTTTTGCCATAATTTTAATGTTATACAGTTTATTTAGAAATAACAGGACAATTTTCTTAAACAGAATTTGCCGCTCTTTATAACTCAATTCCAGAATTGATTAAGGAATAATTTGGCTTGTACATTAATTTACATGAGTGAGTCAATAACAATAAGCAGGAATTATTCATTTCCTGAAAAGGCAAGTTTGGTGGGTGATTCATCTAAAGATTATTAATCTTCTTGATATTCATCCAAGATGACATATCATAAAAATGGGTAACTTAATGTTTTGTTTTTTTAAAAAATCTTTCTTTAGGTTCCCTGGTTCTTGGAATAACTTTTCACAACTATGACCAATAACGTTAACATTGTAAAAGCCAGAGCAGCCTTTGCCATTTGTATATTCCAAATTGATATCCTCCATCAAATGCTCTGAGAAACCATAATCAGAATTGCAGTGGAGGTGTATTTTAAATAAATTGTCTAGCATCAGAACTGTACTGTTTGGCTTATTTCAATGCAATTTTGATGTTAGCTGAAATACATAATTCACCTCTGTTTTTGGTTACTTCCAAGTTTTTTAGGCATTATTCTGGCACTAATGGATTATGTGAATCTCAAAGAAAATTAGCATTGTAGAAAGGACTTTACTGATAATGATTATTTCAGAGGGGAAAAAAGCACAGCTTTTAACAAAATAAGCAATACAAGCTCAGTCTGTAATATAAATAGAATAAAATAAAATTTCTACTGACCTCCCATATTTTTTTAAAATGAGCATCAAGGCAGAAATTTTGATCTAATGTAAATGGTTGCTGCTGAATAACCATTGATTGAACTAGTCAATATGTCAGTCCTATTCTGTGAGGTGAACAGTAAAAAATGCAACTTTAACCTTAAACTTCAAGACACTATTAACCATAAAATGGCCAGCTGTTTTTTAAAAAAAATCTAAACTGGATTGAACATAAGTAGCAATTGGATAATAGAGCATGGAGACATACTGAGACTGAAAAGTAGACTAGGAGATTGAAAAACTATAGTGATTAAATCAGTGGGCAATAATTTTGATACTGTTGCTAAGAAAGTTATGCATCTATGAAGTAATCAAAAGTCACAATTAACTGGGCAACTCTACTTTTTAATCCTATAATGGAATTATCTTACAAATTAATTAGGAAATTCTATTTTGTAATAGTTATTTAGTGAAATATTAGTTTAAAGCTAATATGATAGTGAACAATAAAGTAAACATACAATTTCAGTTGTATTTATTTTCAAAACCTTTGCATTTCTCTCAAAAATTTTAAATTACCATGAGGCTAAAGCTTGCATTAAAAGTATGGTAGAAACTGATCTTGTACTGATGCAGCTTTTTGGAGGTTCTATAGCAGAGGCCACATTACAAAAAAAAACACAACATCCTAGAGAACAAAAGTCTCTGGAAATAAATATGGCAAAGAAGAACATGGAAAAGATCAAACAGTGGGTGATGGTGTGTTAAATGAAAGTTGTATGGATATGTGTAATGGCATGTGTGGATGACCTTGCGGAATGAGGGGAAGACATGCTGCCTAGGAAAAAAATCAGAAAAGAGAGAAGGAGGAACCCCCAGTGGCTTAACGGTCAGAGGAACAAACTTAGGAAAGACCCATCCTAATGGATCAAGCCATTAAAAGTGGCAGCGGGAAATTTTTACCTTCAGATTTGCAACATTCTATTAATGATGAAGTAGCCTTAGTTCATCTTGTTGCATTTCCTGTCTGGTTTACCTGGGTGGGCTGACAATATGTTATATCATTTGATCGGGGCAATGACTTGGTCCCTGGGGTCATTAATGAGTTCACATAAATAAACCATCCAACACCGTTGGGGAAAAAAAAATCAGTTAAAAAGAAGATCTCTTGCCTCCAGCATTTCCTTTGTTTGCATGAATGCCTGTGGGCTCCTTTTAGGTCAAGGGGGTATTCTTAGAAAACATAAATGTAAGATGAGTGAAGTTAAAAAAGAAGGCGACAAAAATAGATTAAGGTTTTAGGGCATATTTTGTAAGATTAGAGTAGTCGGGAATACTTTGCCTTCTTAAAGATGGTAGTTGCCATTCATTGTATTTTGAATGTGCATTACCACAGGTTAAAATGTTGAATATGCCTTTGAGCTCCAGATTTCTACCTCATTGCTGGATGCATATTAAAGAACCAAGGGGCTTTTCTTAGAATTATAACATAACCAGACCAGTTGCTATTTTAATTTATTTTAATTAGGTTTGATTAGGTCATGGTTGGACAGAAAATTCTGATTGTGTCCAATAATTCAAAGGGTTACTTGACAGTCACTGTTTTTGTATTATTAGTATTTCTAGAATATTTTAGTCTAGAAAAGTTCTGGCGTACAACAGAAATAAAAGTTTAAAAATATCAGAACAGTGACAATGAATATGTCTTACAATAGCACCAACCAGTGGACATAGTTCATGAAGGAAAGCGTTCCCCAAATACTCTCTTCCACAGCTAAAAACTAAAGAACTGAAATGTCAGCTCTTTTCAGCAACTTAGTTGAGAGGAAATGGTTCTTGTTTGTGGTGGCAAAGTGTTCCACAGCAAGATGCCATCACTGAGAAGGTCCTGGTCTGGGACATGTGGGCATGGAATGGATTGTTCGGAATTCTTCTTTTCCAGATCTTACAGAACAGGCAGTTTCCATTTTGAACAGGAAGCCTTGGACATAACCGTGCCTGATTCATGTGGGACTGTAAAGGGGATCAGTGGCATCTTGAATTGTATCTGGAAGCTGACTGGAAAGCCAGGACAGATGAGATGTCATGTGGTCCAATCTCAAGTCTAACACTATCCAGGTGCTGTATTCACAACCCATTTAAGCTTCCAAGTGGTATTTAAGGGCAGCCTATGTAGACCTATCTATCTATCTATCTATCTATCTATCTATCTATCTATCTATCTATCTATCTATCTATCTATCTATCTATCTATTTATTTATTTATTTATTTATTTATTTATTTATTTATTTGATTTGCCAATTGTTTACAAGATAATAAGTATAAATGTATACATAGTTGTGAATACATGAAATGGGTACATATAAGAAAAATAAAAGAATAAGAGAAACAATAGGACAGGGACGGTAGGCACGTTGGTGCGCATATGCATGCCCCTACAGGCCTCTTAGGAAAGGGGTGAGGTCAATAGTAGACAGTCTAAGGTTAAAGTTTTTGGGGTTTGGGGAAGAAACTACAGAGTCGGGTAGAGTATTCCAGACATTGACCACTCTATTGCTGAAGTCGTATTTCCTGCAATCAAGTTTGGTGCGGTTTACTTTGAGTTTTTATCTATTGTGTGCTCTTGTGTTGTTATGGTTGAAGCTGAAGTATTCATTGACAGGTAGGACATTGCAATGTATGATTTTATATACCATGCTTAAGTCAGACCGAAGACGGCGTAATTCAAGGTTTTCTAGTTCTAGAATTTCAAGTCTGGTGGTATAAGGTATTCTATAACTTGAGTAGAGGAGTGGAGAACTCTTCTTGTGAAATATTTCTGGACTTTCTCAATTGTGCTAATATCAGATACGTAATGTGGGTTCCAGACTGATGAACTGTATTCGGTATTGGTCTAGCAAATGTTTTGTATGCTCTGGTTAGTAGTGTGATATTACCAGAGAAAAAGCTACGTAGGATTAGGTTAACAACTCTTAATGCCTTATTGGCTATGTAGTTGCAGTGGGCTCTAGCACTTAGATCATTAGAGGTGAGTATTCCAAGGTCCTTTACAGAGCTTGGGTCATCAACAAGATCTTGACTATTCAGCTTGTATTTTATTTTCTGATTTTTTTTGCCAATATGTAAGACAGAGCATTTATTTGTTGAGATTTGAAGTTGCCATTTGTTTGACCATTCTGATACATAGTCAAGATCTTTTGTAGGGTAGCAGTATTGTCTGTGGTATTGAACAGCTTTACATCATCAGCGAAGAGAACGCAATTGCTCTTAATATGATCACAGAGGTCGTTTATGTAGAGTATGAAGAGAGTTGGTCCTAGAACACTGCCTTGGGGAACACCACTATTGACAGGTACTGGATTTGATAGGACGCTCCCGATTTTGACCATTTGTTGTCTGTCTAGTTGTGAACTGATGAAGACCTGAGTGATTCTGCATCTTGCTTCTAAATCCAGGAAAGTTTGCAGATATGAATACTCATGCATACATATATATACATTCATACCTCATTAGGCATTTGCCCTAAGTCTGTTAAGATAACAAAATGGGATGTGACAGATACTTCTTAAATTGCTTTCATTGATATGCATGGCATATCTATGTATGTGGAAAATGAGCAGCCTGCGCTCTGTGTTAGCAAAAGCAGAAACTTCCATAGCATCAACTGCCAGCTGCACTTTTCATTAAACGATATTTGACACAACTTTGGAGGAGAGCAGTGAGTCCTTGAACATTTTTTTTTTTTGGTGCAAATTATTTGTTACTGTATTTCCTTAATTTTCCTACAGCTGAATTAGAGACTGGGGTAAAACACACTTTTGCGTGAGAATACATTCCTCGTGGAAATATTCAGTTCTTTAATGGTGACTTAAAGTTTAGAGATCTTTAAAATTTGTTAGCCTAAAATGGAACTTCCACATTAAGCCATGCCTTCAAGGCAGGCAGAAATTACGTTGCTCATTCAAGCGTAGATTGTGAACTTTCAGATGGCCATTCTTAAAAAAGTTCTGGACCAGACTTAAATATTGTCTGAACTGCAAGGGTATCTCCTTTGCATTCCAATGCAAGCTGTTTGTTTTTTTGCATAGATTTCCTTATGTGTTTTGGTAGAACATGCTTGAAGACAGGGGAGAAGCTCAATGTAGGATGCTTATTATGGTATAATGCTTGTTGCCGTGTAAGTATTGCATACCTCCTTCTGAGCTGACAGATGCCACAGTAATTTCAGAAAGGATCTATGATTTCTTCCCTGTGGCTTTTCCAGGTGTTGCAATGCCCGAGGAATTAAAAATGGCATTAACTTCTGCAGATGTCCTCTCTTTGCAATCTGTGTAAATGTAGAGTTTTGTTGATTAAAACTTCGGTAGTCTTGCAACAAAACAGTAATTAACCCAAATAACTTGCTATATTGCATGTCGGATGCTTTTGTTTTTGGGTACAGAACTTTCCAGCTTTAAAAAGAACTGTGAATGTAACAATTCCTTTGCCTTCTCCCAGGTTGCTAAAGCTCTTTTTCTCTTTCCCTTTACATTTTACATTTTCTGCATATTTCCATTTTCCCGTTTTTTTTACAGAAGATTCACCCCTGCAAGTTCCAAAACTCATGTTTTATTTAAGGAGGTAATACAAAATATTGGACTATATTTACAACATTTCAAGTTGTGTTTTCTATTTTGCAGCCTGGATGTGGAAAGGAAAGAAGGCGCGAGATAAATTATATTCACACTTGCAATTGACTCTTGGGGATTCATAGGAAGGATCTTGTTCTTTCCTATTGCTTTCTTCTGGGATGTACTTGATTTTCCCAGTTCAACCAACTACCTAATATTCATTTGTGTTGTTTCATCCAAATAAAAACCAGACCTGGCCTGGCATGGCTTTCAAGCCCTGTCAAAATGCAAATACCTGGAAAGTCAAATGTGATCATTACATCTGTATTCAAGTATTGCCCTATTGTCCATAGGCTTTACAATTTCATTTCATGAGATATATTTGAATAGGAAGCATAGAAATGTTACCCTTTTCTGTTGCATGGTCCCCATCCAGTGGTGCTATTCTACCAGTTTGGCCCAGTTCTGGTGTACGGGTATCGTTGAAGATCAGCGGAGAACAAACCGGTTCTCTCTGAGGAGCTGCTGTTGGGCCCACCCACCCGCCTGGGCTCCCATACTGACCTTTATTCCCTGCTTTTGAAGCGCAGTTGCTTTGTGCGGTACAGCAGATTGCCGTGTGCCAAGCTGCTGAAGCTACAGGGAGAGTGCAGGATTGCAGGAGGTGAGTAGGAAAGCCTCGGTGCGTGCACAAAGTGCACGTTTGGTGCGCACATGGGCACAAAGTGTGCACACGTGCAAAGTGAGCCCACTGAACCGGTGGCAACCTACTTTGCAACCCACCACTATCCCCATCCCTTGACACTCACATCGCTGCACAGATTTGCATAGCTGAAAAAGTCCATTTAGAAGAAGTCCTTCTGGGACTTCTGGTTTGAGCCTCTTTGCGGACAGACCGAAACCGTGATCGTGTGCGGTTTCGATCCGTGCTCGCTGCTGGAGCGCCCCGAGCTGGCTGGTTTTGGGGCTAAGCCACCCCGTAGAAGTGGTGAAGAGGGGAAAGACTGCCAGCAGGGTTGAGGAGAGCCGCATCTCTCCTCCTCAGCTGGCCATTACTCCCTTTCTCGAAGGCAGCTGCAGTGGTGGTCAGAAATGGCCACCTCAAAGAAGAACTCGACTGGAAAAGAATGTGCAGGAGGAAGATAAGAAGAGAAAGTTTTGGTTGACTGCAAAAGCAACAGCTAAGGTACCCTGGAATTTAAACTAAAAAAAAGTAACATTGTTTCCAAAGAAGATTCTGAAGCAGCGAAGGAGAGAGAAAAGGGAAAGGATTTGGTTTTTTTTCATCTCTCCTTTTCCCTATACTTGGCTAAGAGATCTAAATAAGAAATTGAAAAAAAAATCCATTTTGACTTCAATAGGCATTTAAGCTGAAAATAAAATGTCAAAGGGAAAATAAAGATTTCTGGATACTTAAAACCTTTTAAAAGCAGGAAAGGAGAGAAAAAGAATAAAAGGGCAGGATCTGGAAAAAAGGGAGGAGACTGCCTGGAATTAAAAGGAATTTACAGTAAAATCTCAACAAGACTTCTAAAAGATACATTTTAACTGAAACTTGGCTACAAAATAGTAGAACCCCAGGAAGAGAAAGTGGAAAAAAGAAGCATGAAGAAACAGCTTGGGAGTATTTGGATTATTTGGTGATCTCTGGATTTTTGGTTATTGCATTTGAATGACTAAAAGCAATCGGGTGGTTGTTTAAAAGTGTTTTAAATTGGCACTACTTTTAGATGAACTGAAAATGGAACTTAAAAAGTACAAAGAAGATGCTCAAAAAGGGAGAGGTTCTTTTGGCTTCATATTTCAATTCTTAGAAATGGAGATCTCAAACTATGAGAAACAACAAGAAATGCCTGCAGACAAGAAGACTGGGACAAAGAAGAAGCCATCTTTAATGAACAAGTAATTTTATGTGGGGGAAAAAAAGGAAAGGGGGGAAAGAGAATGAAAACTTTTAAGATTTGAAAAAACAACCAAGAAAAGGAATAATAACTTGAAAAATAAGTATAATATTAGAAAGCAACAGAAGAGAGGAATACAGAAGAGAGAATTAGAACTAGAGAGACAAGGGGGTAAAAAGGGGAGGGAGAAGAAGAGAGGGAAGAAGGAAAGGAAAAGAAGTTATAAAGGACAGAAACAAGATATGGAGAAACAGGGCCTATTTAGAGATAATGGGCGAAAATTTAATTGAAAAAGGGATTCTGCAAAAGTACATAAGATAGTATTGTTATATTAGAAATAGAAATAATTTTAGAGAATATGAAAAAATGTATGATTAAAATTATGGATAAAATAGTTATTGTAATCTAGTGAAATGTTTGTTAATAAATAAATGAAATAAAATGAATGAGAGAATTGAATTAGGAAAGGATGGGAACATTTTAATTATTTAATGTTTTATAAAATATAAGGGAAGAGAAATAGGGGAAAAAATTAATTACGGAAAGCTTATAAGTGTTCCCAAGGAAGTATGATATTTAACTGAAAAGTAATGTTAAAGATGTTAAGACTTTAATGAATATTAATGATAGAATTGAATTAGAATGGAATGAGTGTTTTAATTACATATATTTATAATCACTTTTTAAGAATATAATGTGTATTTTAAGAATGTACCAAGCAGAATTTGATTGGAAGTCATGTATTATATTGAATATTATAACCTCAAGGTATATATTGAAGCTTAAATAAGAGTTGAATGGATAAAATTAAAAGATATAAAGGTGTCATACTCCAATTAGTAACTACAGGAGAAAATTTGTTTAATGAGAAAAGAAAATATGAAATTGAAACAGGACACACAAAAGTATAAATATAATGATTTGAATTGATATGAGATAATTAAAATAAATTTGAGAAAATTAAGAGAGGAGAAAAACTATGTAGAAAATATAAAACAGTAATAAGATGTGGAATAGAACATAAAAGTGAGCATGAAACTGAGTTTGTGTCTGTATGAAGAAGTGTAACCCAGGACAATGCTATTTTTTTAAAAAGCTGTTTTATTTGTATTATGGTTTTTTTTGTAAAAACCCAAATAAAATTTTCCAAAAAAAAGAGATGTCCTTCCATAGGAATCCAGCCAAACTGCTCAGTTGTTTGCACAGCAAAAGACAGGAGACTTATGACATCACCATGCCTGCTTGTAAATAAAATAAGGACAAGCCCACCTCTTACTCAAAAATTCCTTGCCAAAGTTTTCTTGTCCTGTAGGGAAAATGGAAGACCAAAAACCAGTTTCTCTTTTAATGAAGCAGAGTCTGAAGGGTTGGAAAAAATATAGAAGAATTTTTGGTTTGGGGCACTCAAATGTCTGTAAGGTTTTATTTCCTCTTTGTGGAAGTGATGGATTTTGATTTGGTGACAGAAAGAGACAGCACCAGAACAAGTACACAGGGCGGTGAGAGGCTTTTGTTGATCGGGCTGGAAAATATCTATATTCAATTATCAGTGCTAGAATGTGAGCTGGAAAATTTTAAATGCTAGACTTAATCCAGTGTCCTTGATTTCATAAAGCAGAATTCAAAAGCAAAGATGTATTTGGGCATGACAGCAGTAAGATAAGCAAAGAAGTGTTCTAAAAGTAAGGATGATCCATTTGAGCTGGGCGAAGAGGGATGGGGAATTATCTAATAGTGAAAATCTTTTTGGGCTTCCTTGGTAATCTTACTATATTCTGCATTTAACTGTAGTATATGATAACTGTAGCTGCATTTAACAGTAGCACTGGCAGTTAACAAAGGAAAAATCGGAGTGGTATATATGTCGGATTGCTTTTGCTGCTAACTCTCTACATGTTTACATGCTTATTGTTAGCCTTGATTTTATACTCATTTTCATTGTTAATCTGGTATTTAGTCATCTATTTTTATGACTTTATGTGTTATGATTTTTATGACTTTTATGTGTTACCAATATAAAAGCAACATCACTAATGCTTATAAAAGGAGGCTATGGGAATAGCCTTGTACAAAGCTATTGGATAAGCTCCATAATGTGAATCAAGAATGTCAGTTTACTAAGTCTTCCAATGCCATCAAACTCCATATAAACATATGGAGAGATATAATTTATATAGCATATCATATACTATATTACATCACATTGTATCTCTTATCTCATATCACATCATATATCATATATATCAATCATAGATAGTATTGGCATCCTATATATAATGCTAGCTTTTTTTGTCTCACAAGATTCAGTGCAGGCAATCTCATTCTGTTGTTTTAGTGCTTTTATGTACACTGAGAGCATTTACACCAAGACAAATTCCTTGTGTGGCCAATAAAGAATTGTATTCTAGATGCTTGGTTATTCTTCATTTCAGTTCATCTTGTTTTTCAGTTTGATGGCTTTGTTCTTTCTGAGGAAAAGGCAGAGGAGAAAGTGCCTGGTTTGGGAATGAAAATGATTCAACATCTACTGTATGCTGGCTTCCTCTATTGCCATCTGCCCCGGGTTTGTGCCTATAGTCTGAGCTACTTCTGGCAAGGCTTCGATTTCTTTGCCTTGGGGTAGATCTTCTCAGTTCTTTCCATTCTACTTCTGTGAATACTTTATTTCATATTGCAAATCGACGTTGATGTATTTGTTCTGTCATTTCTGATTCTGGTGGCTGTTCTTTTCAGAACTGGAACATTCTTTTCATATATCCTCTTCTCGTTAGACTTGATTTGTAATAGCAAATTATTATTTCCTTGTTTTCAGTCTTTATACATTTGTGATGGATAAGCAACTTTTCTTCCAGTAATTTTTCAACTTAGCCAACAATCCCTAGTCCCGTAGCTCACTTCTCATGAGATGTTTCTGGAATTCCAATGCACAGCATAGTTATTGTTGACTTGGGTGACAACCATTCTGATAAAGGTTTCTCTGAGTTATGTTTCACCCCATTGTTGATTGCAACAATTTTCTGGGTCCTCTGATGAAACCTACACAGTGTGATTGAACTTCTGGCATAACTCTCATTTTCTTCAGAGCACACAAACCCCACAACCATATAATTATAATGACCCACTGGGGGATTCTTATTAATATAGTTCATTATAAGTCTGCCAGATGTTTAGACAAAATTTGGCATTTTTACCAAGTCATTCCAAAGTACCTAGGATAGACAGATGTTGTTTAGTTGTATTAAAGGCATTGTTGTTTCAAGTAAAGTGACTTTTTCAATTGATTAGGATTTTGTCAATGCTGATAATGTTCAAGTGGTGCTTCAGATGTTTTGGGATTGTACCCAAGGCATCTATTACCACCTTTTGTTTCTTTTGCTGCCGTTGTTCTACTTCTATTTGCAATTCTTTGTATTCTGTGATTCCCCCCCAGTTTTTTCTCTTCTATTTCACTGTCTCTGGGGTACTGCAACATTCACTATCCAGACTTTTTTTGTCTTTCTTACTGACAGCTGTTAAGTCTGGAATGTGGTGTGGCATTATTATTGTGATTGTTATTATGTTTGAAAAGTAAATGGAATGAAAACAGAATGCTATGGAAAGCTTACAGTTTTTGGACATGAAGGTTCTGCTTTTTTCCTCCTTTGTAGGAAATGGAAATTTTTTTGAGTAATTTAAAACTGAACAGATTTTTTAATAGCCATGACGGCTAGAAGATGCTTATTCTCAATTGGCTTTGATGGCTGCAGTATACATTCTGAAGATAAGAATAAGCAAATGCTTGTTCTGTGATTACTACAAAGGTGTAATTTATCTGCATGGATGAAGCCTGAGTATTGAAATATATTCAGCAATGAAAGATCTGAGGCTTGCCATTATTATTATCTCTTTAGTCTGCCAGTCAGCTGGGTGTGCATCTACCAATTCAGGCCTACATAACTTAAATCTGTCTAGTGCAACATACAAGGCAGATGTCTCTGACCAATGAGACTGCAGTTTAAGATAGCTAAACTTAAAATTAAAGGTTGCATTTTTATACTGTCTTTAAGTGGGAATAAGGTGCTTTAAACTGAAGAGGGTTTACCCATGGGGAAAAACATGACTAGTTGCACTATAAAGCTGTGATCTAGTACATTATGACATGATAATAAGCCCTACTTCTCTGAATCCTTCAGAGAATTGTGCTACAAATGGCAGGAAGAGTATTCACACCCAGTTCCTTGCCTTCATATCTGCAACATGGTAAATGACAGTCTGCTACTATTACCGAATTCTGCGAGATTTGAAAAAAGTAGTTCATGGCAATAAGTTACTTGCATAGTTTAGATGCGCCAGTTAAATGTTTTGGCCTAGCCACTTTGCTTTGCGGCTAGACCCAGCAGGAATATTATCTCAGAACAATGATGAACAGTTTCTAAATCATCCATGCTGACCTTTAATTGTTCAATTGTTCAGAGTGAGATGCTTCATTTACACTAATGTTCCTTCAATATCTCTTTAAATGCATTGTGCGTACACACACACACACACACACACACACACACACTTTTTTTTTCTAAAACTTCTTTGTTGAATCAGATACATTGACTTGATGAAACTTGGCTTCGGTTTCCTTTTAACTTCAATAATCTCACTATTATATAGCTGCTTTCCTGGTGTTTCTACTAAGTTCCCTATATTCACCAAGGCATTCTGGTTAAATCAAGTTGAGGATAGCTGATCATCTTATATCTCCTTCATCTCTCTGAAGGGAAAAGTTGTCAGCAAGACAAGTCAGGAATTTATTGGAAGGACCATGCTTGGAAGAGTTTGTTTCTGAACAGATGTTAAGGTAATTAGAATCCCCCCATCACTATCTCTTTATGCCTGCTTGAAAGATCTTCAATTTGCTTCTGGTGATTTCCTCTACATCTTCTCCTTGGTTGGATAGATAGTAGTTGATGCCATTAACAACATTGCTCGCATTCAGTGGTATGATTCAAATAATTTAACAACCGGTTCTCCCAGTGGCTGTCATGGGAGGCGTGGCCCATCCCCGTCCTCCAGCTCCACCACACATGTGGGACAAGTCTCCCGTGATGGCCAACCTGATAATGGGCAAACTGGTTGTTAAATCCCCCCACTCGCTATCAAAGTAGATCCTGGGCGCTGTGCTGTGCTGCAATGGAGAAGCTGGCAAAGGAGCAGCCGGCACGAGGGAAGGAGGAAGAGCAGGGGAAAGAAAGAGGGAAAGCGGCCTTCTCCTTCCCTTTTGCCGGCTGCTCCTTTGCCCGTTTTTCCATTGCAGTGCAGTGCAGTGCCCAGGATCCACTTTGATAGAGGGTGTGTGTGAATGGATAATTTAAGAACTGGATTGCATTAACTTGTGTGAACCAGCTGAATCCCACCACTGCTTGCAACTATTTCTCCTCTTATTGCAATGCTCTTTACAGTATTGCCAATTCACTTGGATGTCTGAGTAGGAGGGAGAGTTTTAACGAATAGTGCAAATCTGCAATTATTGTCCCACAAGGCACTGTACAACATCACTTGCTAAACAGCACATTGCCGCAGGGAAATTGCTTACCATCTCAAAGTATCAGGACTTTTTGAAATATTCAAGAGGCTAACAATCTTTAGAAATTTTTCTCTCTACCCACAGACCAACAACATTTTCATACACCCAACAAATATCCACTAGCCAACAATAGCAATGACCTCTCCTTAACTAATTCATCGTTCTTGGCACAATGATACCAAACCAAATGAAAATAAACCAAAACAAAAAGTGTTTGGGATGAGATGTGTAGAAGGTTAAATTGTTTCCAGGGGAAGAAATATCCAAATTTGAAAAATACCACTGCAGAATTTATTTTAGTTATACATGCCTTTAAATTCAGATTTTAAAATGATGTTGATAAGTGTTTCTTTTTCATTGAAATTACATGAAATGTATAGGCTGTTTTCAGTAAAGTATAGCACTGGTCTATTTTAATACAATGCCATAAACCTGAGAAATTAAGAAACTTGGGGCAACAAGGCTTTTTGGCATGGTTTAAAAAACAGATAATTGAAAAGATGCTTACACTCTTCATGGATAGTAGTATAATAATTACAAATATGTGAGTATATTTTTGTCTAATTTTATACTATATTTATTTGTAAATAACTGACATTTTAGAAAATGTATTAAATGATTATTAGGCTGGTTACATGTACTTCACTAGCACTTTTAGCAGTGTCTCTATGAGATGCTATATGGTATAGTTGTAAAAGATTAATAATCTCTCATTGGTTTTTTTGCTGTACTGATGTTTGCAAATGAATCCTGTACTAAGTTTATGATCACCTATTTGGACAAAAAGATACTTAATGATTCTGTTATAAAAGGGGTACATAATCATAGATGTTACAAATAACATAATAACTGTGATAAAGGGTATGTGTAAAAAAATAAAGGGTATGTGATAAAGGGTATGTGTAAAGGTCCATCCCACCCCTGAAAGAACCTAATGGTAAAGACTGCAACGACAACACCATTAAAGCCAACAGCTTTAATGCATTCTTTGGCTCAGTATTTGTACACTGCAATGGATCATGCCCAGTATTTCTTAGCTGAACCACCGAAAACTACAATGATCATATCGATTTTACAGAAGACATTGTTGAAAAAGCACTGCGAAATCTAAAACCATCTCTATTGGACCAGATGGAATATGTGCCTACTTCTTAAAAAAGCTACTCTCTGCCATAGCTGAACCTTTAAGCATAATCTTTGAAAAATCTTTCAGGACCAGCTCCTTGCCAAAACTATGGTCATAAGCCACGGTCATCCCCATCTTCAAAAAGGGAGACCCCAGCCTAGTTGAAAATTACAGACCAATCTCCTTATGCTGTGTCACCTGTAAAGTCATGGAATCAATTATTAGCCAATCCATCACCCTCCACTTAGAGACAAACAACCTACTCTCCAATAAACAATTTGGTTTCAGAAAAAAACTTTCCTGCAATCTGCAACTTTTACACTGCAAAAACATATGGACTACACAACTCGATCAGGGCAAAACAATAGATGCAATCTACATAGACTTCTGTAAAGCCTTTGATTCAGTGGTACATGACAAACTACTCCTAAAACTACAATCTTATGGTATCTCTGGACACCTGCATAACTGGATAGAAGCATTCCTGTCAAACAGACAACAAATGGTCAAAATTGGGAGTGTCCTATCAAATTCTGTACCTGTCAATAGTGGTGTCCCCCAAGGCAGTGTTCTAGGACCAACTCTCTTCATACTCTCCATAAAAGACCTCTGTGATCATGTTAAGAGCAACTGCGTTCTCTTAGCTGATGATGTAAAGCTGTTCAATACCACATACAATACTGCTACCCTTCAAAAAGATCTTGACTATGTATCAGAATGGTCAAACAAATGGCAACTTCAAATCTCAACAAATAAATGCTCTGTCTTACATATTGGCAAAAAGAATCAGAAAATAAAATACAAGCTGAATAGTCAAGACCTTGTTGATGATCCAAGCTCTGTAAAGGACCTTGAAATACTCATCTCTAATGATCTAAGTGCTAGAGCCCACTGTAACTACATATCCAAAAAGGCTTTAAGAGTTGTTAAGAGTAGCTTTTTCTTTCATAATATCACACTACTAACTACAGCATACAAAACATTTGCTAGACCAATACTCGAATACAGCTCATCAGTCTGGAACCCACATTACGTATCTGATATCAGCACATTGAGAAAGTCTAGAAATACTTCACAAGAAGAATTCTCCACTCCTCTACTCGTTGTACAATACCTTATGCCACCAGACTTGAAATTCTAGATCTAGAAAACCTTGAATTACGCCGTCTTCGGTCTGATCTAAGTATGGTATATAAAATCATACATTGCAATGACTTACCTGTCAATGAATACTTCAGCTTCAACCATAACAACACAAGAGCACACAATAGATACAAACTCAAGGTTAACCGCACCCAAACTTGATTGCAGGAAATACGACTTCAGCAACAGAGTGGTCAATGTCTGGAATACTCTACCTGACTCTGTGGTTTCTTCCCCAAACCCCAAAAACTTTAACCTTAAACTGTCTACTATTGACCTAACCCCTGTCCTAAGAGGTCTGTAGGGGGCATGCATAAGTGCACCAACGGGCCTACCATCCCTGTCCTATTGTTTCTTTTATTTTTCTTATATGTACACATTTCATATATTCATAACTATGTATATACTTATACCTATTATCTTGTAAGCGATTGACAAATCAAATAAATAAATAAATAAATAAATAAATAATAAATAAATAAATAAATAAATAAATAAATAAATAAATAAATAAAATGGGAATGCCTATCACAATGAAGAGTGATAAAATCATTAAAAGCAAAATGCTGAAATAATCCAACTAAAATAATCTACCTAAAAGAGCTGTCACTTAAAAGCAGATTGTCATTCTTACTAAAACAATAGGCTTCTACTTAGCTGTGCAAGGTGAAGAAACCCTAAAAATTATGTGCATATATTTATATATAGCTGCAAACCAGTTAATCAGAAAAAAAGTATTTGTCATTAAAACAGCATCATCTATTTTGTTCAATAATATCAACCTCTAGTCAATTTTTTAAATAAAGCACATTTGTCATTAAAATAAAAGAGATAAAGTGGCTTTTTTAACCCAATAACAAAAAATATTCTACTTGAAGATATTGGTTTGCTTGACTGTCAAAAGATGTCCTATATATGTTTTATAGAGTTTTTACTAGACAACTGAACATAAGGATAATATAAGGCACGCTATTTTATTAATTTATTTTTACATCCTATTTATGCTGTCTTTCATTATAAATATTTCCAGAGACATTTACAGCAAATGATAAAATACAAAGAAAAATCTGCAAATAGTACATTAAAAAATAAGAGGTAGAAAATACTATTTAATCAAATCATTTTTATATAATATTCTTTATCTGCTGGCAAAAAGATATCGCAATAGGGCAGACAAATCTTTCCAAGAAGAATATTTCAAATCATCACTCCTAAGGAACTTTATGACACCCCAAAGAATCATTTTTTGAGCCTGTGAGGACACATGTTGCAGCCCTGTTCCTTCTATCCATGAGCAACCTCTGAGTTGAAATGATGTCTTAATAGAGATTTTTTTTTTTTAATCAGCATTTGGGTAAATATGTTTTTCATTCTATGTAGTATCATTTGAGGCAAGAAAAGATGGATGCTGATGACTGTCAGCATATGGGCAAAATGTGCTTATGCCCAGACATCAACATGAACTAGGATAGAGCACCAAAATGCAACCTTCAGAGTTTTTAAATTCTTCTTATGTTGAAATTCACTTACATTATGAAATGTAAGTGGCTAACTCTGTACTAATTTTGTATCTGAAAGTCATAATGTGTGTTTCGCTTCCAAATTAATAGTTCTACTTCACCAAACGCATCATTTCAAAAGGGATGAAGCCTGCAGCATCAGTGTGTGTGTGTGTGTGTGTGTGTGTGTGTATGAATTGATGTACAAAGAGTATTTTTGTTTGTTTCAGAACAAAATAGTTGTTAAGCTTGATAGAATTTATGTTGTTTTCTAGACAATGTTCATTCACCAGAGTGCACAACTTTGAAAGCATAAAAATTGATGTTGTAAAAGCATGATTACCTGTCAAATTGAGTTTATTTTCTTTTCTTTTTTTAATTCTCTTTCTGTCTCTCTCACACTCATAATTTATATGTGGTTCTTGAACTAGATGACAGAAAAGTTTATTAAACTTCTAGCTGATAAAATATAATTTCATACTGATTTTTTTTTAAAAAAAAAGTTACACAGAAGTCACTATCAATATATACCATACATATCAGGTATAAAGCAGCACAGAAATTGTCCTGTGTTTAAATCACTGGAAGATGATTAAAACACGTCAGAAAACAGTACACATTTCGGGACTATTGGGAAGCTCACCTGGTGCTAGAAATTTCCCAGGATCTTATTTCAAGCTGCAAAGGAAGCACTATATCAGCTATCGCCTCTGTCTTCCCCCAGCTCCACAGAAACTTTATTAATTGAGTTGAACATGTGTTTTATTTTACTTTACTTTGTTTATTGGTCCTCTTTTCCTGGTGCTCAAGACGGTATGTGTATCTCTCACAGAAGTTTGCCTTTAGGGCATGGACCAGATGTGTGAAGACTACAACTTTAGAATTCCACCCAGCATGCATTATTTACTTATAAGAAAGGCACCAGGCTGTGGATGAAGACTCTCTTAGCACCTTTGGGCAGAAGCAAGAGAATACTTTTTTTCCTGCCTTGTCCTTGTTTGGTGTGGATTGCCTGCTGCTTTTTTTTCTGATAGTCCTGTTCTGATTTAACATATTATGCAGTGACTGGTGTAATTATATATTGTTTCGCAGTGTGTTTCTGTGTTTAATTTGGTAGCTGCTCTGGGACAAATGCAAGTGAAGAGTAACACAAATATATTTAATCTTTATCCAGGTACTGACCATAATCAGGATTACTTAGCTTTAGTGCATCAACTGCTTTTGGACAATATCCTAGTTTTGAAGGCCTATTGCTTTACTAGGATGAATCAGGAAGAGGAGCTGAATGATGAATGAATCAGACATTCTCAGGTCTGTTTAAAAACAGATACTGGAACCAGCTCGGACTGAACTTCCTGTTCTGAATTTCCTGTTTCTCTTCCCCATTATCCTGTCAGAGCTGAAGAAGCTTCTTAGATGAGAAGCGAAACGTCTTCAAAAGAAAAAACAAGGAAGTCCAGTTGCCTCCTGAAAAAGCACCTTTGGGATAAGAAACTGTGGTTGTATCTTCCAATGTAGATTGATACCAAGACCCCTAGAATGCCCTTGGGACTTCTAGGTGTTGCAATCTGGACCTTTTTGAACAATCATCTGCCAAGTTGTGAGATAAGAACCTGGGCATCTCTCTGTGAGGCTTAATTGATTGCCAGTCTCTGATGTCAAAGCTGTGTCCCTCTTTGTATAGAAAAACATCAGAGGTGGTATTCAGCAGGTTCTGACCAGTTCTGAAGAACTGGTAGCGGAAATTTTGAGTAGTTCGGAGAACCAGCAAATACCACCTCTGACTGGAGATTTTACAGTAGCCTTCCCCTGCCCATGCCCACCAAGCCACCAAGCTACAACAGAACTGGTAGTAAAAAAAATTGAATCCCACCACTGATAAACATCCTTAATTTCAATGCAGGGATCAGGAAAAATCTACTGCCACTCATGGCAAATAACTTGCTTTATCTCTCCCCACTTCCCTAAACAATAATGAGTGCATTAAATATCTGAATTCCTCAGGGCTCTATATAGGGCCCTTCATAGTTCATCAGATTTCGTAGTGTGTCAAAAAATCTCTGTGAATTGCTTCTCGTACTAAATATTTGGATTCTAATTGGTCACAGGTGGCAACAGCACAATGCTTTGAGACTTTATGCCTCAAATCACAGACATTCTTTGGGAAAACTAGTTGTTGTTTTGCCATGTTGAATTTATGTGTTAAAATTAAATCTTTGGATAATAAAAAGCTGTTTTTTTCCCCAGAGTTCACATAGTTTTCCTGATATGCTCTGTGCTGACCCCTGCAGTTTACTTTCTATTATTTATACAATTGTATTGGAAAGCCTTTTCAAACTTCACTTTTTGAATACTTTTCGTATTTTTTCCTGATTTTTATCATATTGTAACAAAGTCATTTTTTTTCAAGATCCCAAAAAGAAATACCCCTTCCAATTTTCTCTTTCCAGAAGAATGACAAAAAATGTAACTGCGTTCAGAATATACTGTGCTTCAGTATCTGCTCCAGTTGATTTATACGGTTGCATCAAATTCTAAAAACACTTGCATTTTCTTTAAAAAAAAAACACCTAACTGAGCCTGTTGTATATGGTTAAGTATCCTTTAAAAATGTGGTCAGCATACTTGTACATCAAGTCAAATTATTCAAGATTGTTGGCATAATCATAATTGCAGAGATTGATGGCAACCTTTGGGCTGGTGACATTCATTTTTATCTTCTCAGCTCATGTGAATTTCTCATAGCCGACGCTACTCTTCTAATGGAGCTGAATATTGTAATCATGCAGTTGTTGTTTATTAATGTTTCTGAATGAGGCAGCACTTGATTTCCTGTTCTAGTGTGAACGTACAAAATATGTTTTACATGTTTGAATGGGAATAAGGAAATTGTTTCTTATGTGAAAAAGGGTTGGATAGTTAGCAGTTTGCAAGCCACATACAGATTGGCAGTTCTCATTTTGCAGACTCTGTTTAGTAAACTAGTAGAAATCTTAGTTTGTGCTAACAAACTTAAACAACAAACATTTCTAGAAATTAAAGAATTAATTTGTTTCTATCTACATAGTCTTCCAAAAAAAGTAATGTTTGATTGTACCTTTGGATTGGAATCATTGCTTTACCAAATATGGCTTCATCTTTTGCTGGAAAAAATGATGTAATATCGTTGATACAGAGCTTTGACCAGAACTGCAATGGTGTCCATCCATCATTCTATTCTGTCTATCTCAAAAATTCTGAGTAATTTTACAAACGTTTATAAATGGATGTATTCTTTTTTTTTAAAAAAAAAAAAAATCAAGTAAATAATGGAAAGTAGGCATAAGAATGTATTTAAAAAATAATATATATAATAATACAATAATAATGTAGTGAATTTTACTAACCCAATCTGTGGCTTTAGATTCATTTTTTAATGGGATACTGATTATCTTAATCTTTTCCTCTTTTTTGGCATTAGGGAATAAATCCTTAGGGAGATGGAGCTGAAAAGCGATTCAGTTCCTTTTTATTAAATTCAACAACAAGAAAGGTGAAGCCCTAGATCTTCATTAATGAAAACTTAATTTCTGAGAAGGAGATGGTTTTCTTCAGGAATGTTTTCCTCGGCAGACATTTTATTTATATGCTGTATGAGATTAATTTATAGTACTAACAACATTATTTTAGTTCTTTGTTTTAGTATCTTCAACCAGGGCTACAAAACTGGGGCATTACAAAAGTAGTTAGATAAATAGGGAATTTGCATTGCTTTTCTTGAGTTTTGGATAGTGCAAAGTTAGGCAGTTTCTTTTGAAATTAGAGAAAGATGTTTCAATTTTAGGAAGTAGGAGCCAAACTATGGGGTTCCTGTCCCCTCTTCATAAATCATGAATGCTTAGTTTTTTCATGGGTATATTTAATGCAGCATCAGGGTGCCTCCAAATTGATTGATTTAAAACATAGGCACACCTCTGCTATTTTTATCCATGTAATTTTGAAATATCAACTCAGTTTATGATAGGAAATCAGACATGGCAGTCTAGTAGTATGCCTTGAATATGATCAGATTGGGGGATTAATATGATTTCCTGTGGCAATTTGCTCCATGGCCAAATCAATTGCTGAAAGAAATCTGTTTGATTCCAGCAAGGATTGGTGATTTCCCTATGGAGTGTCTTGCACCTGAATATAAAACAGACATCTATTCATTTATTTTGCTGTTACGGTCTGTTTTGCAAGCTTTCTCTCACTTTCCAAGTAGTGGAACAAAACTCTATAGAAAAATGAGACTTAAACTAATGTTAGTTCATTCACGAGCTATTATAAGGTTTTGAATAAACTGTGATATTTTGTGAGAGCGAGGCTTGGTGATTGAACTCTTCCTGATCCCAGAGATAGTGGGGAAATACTATGAAAGATTTTCAAGGTGATTCTAATAGATAGCTGTTTTCAGGGGGTGGGATTCAAATTTTTTAACAATCAGTTCTGTGGGCATGGCTTAGGTGGTGGGCGTGGCTTGGTGGTCATGTGACTGGGTGGGCGTGGCTTGGTAGTCATGTTATTGGCTGGGTGTGGTCAACTAAATATCATTCACATAGAGGCACGCATCTCCTCGCCTGGCCTCTCATGACTGTGGGGATGCTGCAACAGTCGTAAGTGTGAAAAACAGTCATAAGTCACTTTTTTCAGGGCTGTTGTAACTTTGAATGGTCACTCCACACAAGCAAAGTACCAGCAAAGGAGGGGAAAAAAACTCCAGAGAAGCTCCTGAGACAGGAAGTCTAGTCCTGCCAAGAATGTAATAAGGGTTAACGGAGAGGCAGTTTCTGTAAGCAATACCAGAATGTTTCCTTCCTGCCTTCCTTACAGGATTAGGCCAGTTATTTCTTCTAACAACTGGTTCTCCAAACTGCTTAGAATGTTAACAACTGGTTCTAGCGAATAGGTGCAAACCTGTAGAATCCCACCCCTGGCTGTTTTGTCCATATTGAGACAGGAGGGTTTAGAAAATTTGCCAGTCACTGTGTAGATATCTGTATTCCTCAAAATTCTACATTCACTCGCTCATTCATGTAATTATTGTTTACATGCACAGCATCTAAAAATATAAGTTCTTTTAGTGTTTTACAAAGACAATACTATAGTACAAACACAATAAAGCCAATATGACAAAAAGATAACGTAAAAAATATCCCAATAACATGCAATAAAATGGAGACACAAAGCCACTCCATCTAATGTTTTGATTCAGGTTAACAAACATGTTTGTAAATTTCTTATTGTTTATGTAAGTTAATAACATTTGTTTAAAATTAGCAGTGAAGCATTACAGCAATTTTACCCCCAAGCCCATTAAAAAATCTCCTATTTTAGAAACAAAGATGACATAGCTATTTGGCATGTTTTTTTTTTTCTCTCCCTCTCTCTTGCAGAAAGTACTAAATTATTATAATTGCTGTGCCTGATGTCTTTGATGGCAACATGATGTCTGGGCTAGAGGGATGGATAGGAAAAATAAATGTCACCACCATAACGAAATTAATCCTTTCTGGATATTTAAACAATAAAATAAGTTAATGCTATTTTACATTTCTGTTCTTGTAGGTATTACAGCTCCCAATGGTTACAAATATTTTATTTATTTTATTTATTTATTTATTTTGTTGAGCATGGATAACAGGTATAAATATAAACATGATTATTAATACATGAAATGGATACAAATAAAAGGGAACATTAGGACAGGGACAGTAGGCACATTGGTGCACTTATGCACACCCCTTAAAGACCTCTTGGGGAAGGGTGAGGTCAACAGTAGACAGTCTGAGGTTAAAGTTTTTGGGGTTTGGGGAAGAAACCACAGAGTTAGGTAGAGTATTCCAGACATTGACCACTCTGTTGCTGAAGTCGTATTTCCTGCAATCGAGTTTGGTGCCGTGTACATTGAGTTTGTATCTATCGTGTGCTTTTGTATTATTGTGGTTGAAGTTGAAGTAGTCATTGATGGGTAGGACATTGCAATAGATAATTTTATGTACTACAGACTGAAGGCAGCGTAGTTCTAAGTTGTCTAAACTTAAAATTTCAAGTCTGCTGGCATAAGGTATTCTGTTGCAAGTAGAGGACTGGAGGACTCTTCTCGTGAAATATCCCTGGACTCTCTCGATTGTGTTAAGGTCCAATATGCAATTAAATATAAACTTTAAATAACCCTTTCAGTACAGGAATGAGTGAAGACATAAGTTATTTTGGGGAGAACAAAGAACTCTTATAATTACCAATTGGTTGCAAAGAATGCAGCCTTTGCGCTATCCAGTACCTTAGGTATCTTCTCCCATCCGTTCTAACTTGAGTCCACAAGGAATTTTTTTATATATATCAAGACAACCAGACAATGGGTGATCCAGAAGCTGAAAACATAATTTGCACAGCATGTAATATAGGTCTCAGCACAGCAAAGTAATGCCTTCTCTCCTAAGAAGGCTGAGGATGATGCCTTGATAGAAGTCAAAAGTTTTATAATGCTTTTGGAAAAAATAAACTAGGTGAATGAAGATTATTGTGTACTAGGACAGCTATAATAAAAATGTCACTTCTGTCAACCAATTTTTTGTATGGTCTATAGAGGATTACAAGGATATTGAACACTATGTAACAGCCACCTCCTGTGGGGAGGTGACCGTTTTCGTGGTGAATGTTCACGCAAAATGGTTTTTAGATTGTTATGGTTTGAACTGTAACTGCTAGATTTGGTTAGTGAATTATAGGTAATAAAATTAATTTGAAAGGAGCACATAATGATAACTATTGGAAATGGATCCAATGTGTATGGTATGTATATTGACATCTATAGAGTGAGTGTGTGTGAGTGTGGTTATGTGGATTGGCCTGCCTTGAAAAATGATTCAAAAGAGATACTACAGAATGTGTGCAAACTAGTGATGGTATTCAATTTTTTTTACCAGTTCTGTGGGTATGACATGGTGAGTGTGGTATGGCTTGGTGGCCATGGCAGGGGAAGGATACTGTAAAATCCCCATTCCCTCCCCACCCCACTAACCTGTTTTCCAGCTTTGTTCTCCTATGCAGGGCAACAAAAGAAGACCCAGCCGATCAACTGGGACTCAGAAGGCAGCGAATAGATGGGGCGGGGCCAACCAGAGGTGGTATTTACCAGTTATCCAAACTACTCAAAATTTCCACTACCGGTTGTCCAGAACCTGTCAGAAGTGGCTGAATACCATCTCTGGTGCAAACATAACATTTAAACCCACCAGTTTTTTTTTTTGTTTTTTTTTTCAGATTTCTGTACAAGCTACCTAAGAGATCAGGGTGCTTTAATGATTCGAAATATTTCTAAATAATTTTTAAGAACGTTCAGGCTTTCAGACAATATAGCCGTTACTATTCTGGCACCCTCCAAATTTGTTTAGAGTTGCAATAACATTACACCTGAAGAGTTTCCTATTATAGAAACTATGCCTTAAGAAATATGAATGTAAGAAGTATTATGAATTCTTAGGTAGCTGAATGAAAAAAATATAGATCCAGATTAGATATCTCAGAATTTTGTAAACCCATTTTTGGAAAGGTTAGAATGACAGTAGGTGAGATAATTATGCATGTTGGCCAGGGTTGCCTCATGGACATCAACAGACCAATGTATGCAACATTTTTTCTGGTTTTGGGGGTGTAAAAAAAAAAGAGGCAAAAATGTCCCTGTGGGTTTTACATCCTAGACATGATGGACTTTAGGAGATGCTCATCTCCATATCTTAAGCAAAGAGCCAGTGTTGTCCAGAGACATTTCCATGGTCATGTGGCAAGCATGACATCATGCACAGCACACAGCATATGGCGAAACACGGAATGCTGTAACCTTTCTGCCTGCTTATATGCTGTACCGATTTGGATGCTTTTGAACTGCTAGATTAGCGGGTTTTGGGGTGTAGGATGCTTTAAGTTTTCCTTTTTTTAACTGTGCTAAACATTTTCTAAATTTAAACTATAGCTTGTGTGTGTATATATATTTCAGGCTTTAAATTATATGTAAATTGCTAGCCATATTTAGCAATTATGGCTAGAGTGGGTTCCAATGCCCCCATATGGGTTCAGAGTCCATATGTACAGTAGTTCTGGGACTTCATATCACCCATCACTCCCTTGATTTCATCCTTACTGTGAATATTGTACTGTATATAGCTAATATAAGTGATTGAGTGAAGCTTGGAAATCATAATTATTATGCCATACTTAATAGCTAGGTACAGGAGTCAAAAGATCTAGTGATATATTACTGGCCTGGCGCTGAGCACTCCAGTAACAGAAGAATGATTAAGGTTTTCGTAGATCATATGTTGGCAACTATTGTTGTGAGTAGCTCTTGGAAAATACCAATAGTCTGGTTTGTGTTTTGCAATTACATGAAGCCTATTGTTGCATTATCATCATCGTCATCATCATCATCTTCATGTTGGTCGTTGAGAATGATGTTGATTACAAAGATGAACCTTTCCCTTCCCCCATCTCCCCCGACTGCACCAATTTGAAAGCCACCTTTCTAAATTCCCTAATTCAATCACCCTATTTGAAACAATCATCACCAATATGTTTATGTTTGTAAATCAGTAGTGGGTTGTTGTTATTTTTTTGTAAAATAAAATTATGGAGCAACATGCACATATGATTAATATAGAATGCATTGTAATGTTTGTGATAACTACTAAGTCACATGCCTATACCACAATTAGCCATATTGAATAATGAAGTTGATCAATATGGATTTTGTTGTTTTAGATTGCTACATTTGATGTAGTGAAGAAAATGCTGTCTTTTTTTAATAAGTAGTTTTTTGAAAATTCAAAATGCTGCTATTTATACGTCTGGATTTGTGGCAAGAAGTTTTAGGAGACATCCTGATTGAAGGGAGAAAAAGACAAGAGTCAGATTTTCCTTAGCTGATTCTCTAGATAACAGCGATATCCTAGTAAAAAAAGTCAATATCTAATATCATTTCATCTGGGAGCCTATTAGTTTTGAGAAACTGACAGGAGAACAACTGGTCTCTGGCCTTAATCTGAAACTGTGGGGTTTCCTTTAAATATATAAGTCTCCAAACTTAGGAGAATTGTACGACATACTTGGTTGGTTGTAAATTCTGGGAGTTAAAACTAACCTAGCTGGAATATTCTCAACAAATTTGAGACGTTTAACGAGATTTGAGACTGAGAAATTATACATGACAGCAAAACATGTAATCCTTCATTTTTTGTTCTAAGATCATAATAGAATATATAATACAACACAACACAACACAACACAGCACAACACAATACAATACAATATAATATAATATAATATAAATTTTAGGGGGAAAGAACCAGACATACACACTTATTTATAATAAAGTGTTTGTATATGTGTCTTTGTGTGCATTCATGCATACATATGTATCTGTATAGCTGCATCTTGGTCTGAATCCTTATCACAGTGGAATTGCCTAAGTTTGTGAATTATGCATTCTATTCCTACACAGATGAACTGATCAGTGTCCTCAGAACCCATTTATTTTACAAAATAGTTGCATTATCTGGGGTCATATTCATTTTCACCATCATGGTTTCTCATCTAACCATTATAATATGTATGCTGTTAGCATTTCTGTTTGGATTATCATGTTTAATTTGATCCAACAGGCAGGTTATTAGTAAGAGGCAGATGACAGAACATGAAAAAAAAGTCCCATACATTGTGCATTTTTCTTCCTGCATTGTTATTCAGGTCATATATCTGCAACATAAAGTACGCAAAGGTATTTCTGCTTCCTGAAAGTGCAGCATTAGATTAGCAGTTTCGTTTTACCTCCTAGAACTGTAACAATACACTCTAGTAATTACAGTTGTTCATGGGCTCCGTGATAGAAACTATAGAGAGGATGGGGATAGAAAGTCAGAATATAAGACGTCCTGCTGAATTGTACCAAAGACCAGCCACTGTGTGATGCTTTACAGATGGCCTAGCTCTGTATGCTGATGGCATCACAGCTGGGGCAATAGGAGTTCTACTCAGCATCTAGAGCAGGGGTGTCAAACTCATGGCCTGCAGGCCAGATGTGTCACACGCTGGCCACAGCCACTCCTGGTTTAGCGAAGAAGAAAAAAACATGTGATGACAATGTGATGATGCAAGTTTGACACCCAGGGATGGGATCCAACTGGTATAACTACCGGTTCTGTTGCTCTGCGTCGTGTGCGCATGCGCAAGTCACATGAGTCACGCAAGTGCAATTTATGACCTGCTGAGCTGCCCGGACAGCTGAGCAGCGCTGCGTGCGGGTGCGCAGCGGTTGGAAAAGCCCTTTTTTCCTACTTTTCCAACCGCAGTTGTGCTGCACAAAGCAGCTGAGGTTGAAAAAGCAGGAAATAAAGGACAGGTAAGAGCCCTGGCGGGCGGGTGGTCAAAAACAGCAGCAGACATAGAACCAGTTCTATGTCTGCTGCTCTTCAGAGCAACTGGTTCTACAGAGGTGGACAGAACTGGTAGAATCCCACCCCTGTTGACACCCCTGATCTAGAAGGAATCTAGCTGCACACTAAACCCAATCCCTGAAGCCTGCTAAAAGCATGGTGTTGTTAAAGACTCCAGACTCCAGTTTTTATTTATTTATTACCTTTATTTGCTTCCTGTCTCACTCAAGTGAGCCTTAGCAGGTTCCAATAGTACAGGCTGTCCTTGACTTACGATAACAATTGAGCCAAGAATTTCTGTTGCTGTTAAGTGAATTGTGCTTCATTTTATGACCTTTTTGCCACACTTGTTAAGTGAATCTCTGCAGTTCTTAAGGGAATGGTGTGGTCGTTAAAGCAAATCTGGCGTTCCCCATTGGCTTGTCTTGTTAGAAGCCAGCTGGGTGATCACATGACCCTGGGACAGTGCAACTGTCACAAAACATATGCCAGTTGTCCAATGTCCGAATTTTGACCACCTGACTATGAGGATGTTGCAAAGGATGCAAGTAAGAAAACTGGCCAAAAGTCATTTTTTTCAGTGCTGATGTACTTTCAAATAGTCACTAAATGAATGGTTGTAAGTGGAGGACTATCTGTATAAAATATAGATATAAAACATTAAAAGCATTGAAGTACATTTTCATATTTAAAATTAATATATAAAATTAATATTTCAGTATTGTATAGCTTTTGGAACCTTTAGGTTGAAAACTACAATGATTACCTGCTAGCCATTGGTAGATATGGGTCACATAAATTTGGTAATCAACTTTAATCATTTACAAAATATAATTTTAGTTTAAATGGAGCTTTTAATTACCATGCTGTTTTGAATGCTTAAATGTTTTTTTAAACAAACTCATGCTCTTGGTTATAAAAAAAATTATCTAGTCCATTTTAGTATAGTATTGTTACATAAGGTAAATATGTAAACACATGAATGATTCTAAAATATGCAGATTTTTTTTTTCACTAGAAAAGGCATCAAAAGCAGTGGTGGGATTCAAACTTTTTTACTACTTTTTCTGTGGATGTGGCTTGGTGGCCGTGGCAGGGGAAGGATACTGTAAAATCTCCAATCAGAGGGGGTGTTTGCTCATTCTCTGAACTACTGAAAATTTCCGCTACCAGTTCTCCAGAACTCGTCAGAACCTACTGAATACCACCTCTGGTCAAAAGGAATAGGTTTTGGAATTTGGATAGGAAGAGGAAAAAGCTAAGTCACGAAGCGTGCATTGTTAAAAGTGGAAAGTGGAATGAAATGTGGTAATTCAAATTAGGGTACCGTATTTGCCGGCGTATAAGACGACTGGGCGTATAAGGCGACCCCCAACATTTCCACTCAAAATATAGAGTTTGTTATATACTCGCCGTATAAGACTACCCCCTCTTCCACACACCTTCCACTTTTGCACTTTTTTTTTTTTTTTTGACGCACTTTTCTGCTTTGGACAATTTTGAAATGAGCTAATCCAATTTTGAACCAAGAATATGCAAATAGCTATGGAGTTTAGAAATGAGTTTTAAAAATATTTTTCATTGCTTACCATTAAGCGTAAAATATGTTGTAAATAAAATGAGAACACAGGAAACGTTCTCTTCTCAATACAGCTGATCTCTCTCTCTCTCTCTCTCTCTCTCTCTCTCTCTCTCTCTCTCTCTCTCTCTCTCTCTCTCTCACACACACACACACACACACACACACACACCAAAAACCGGACACTGAAAAGGCTGCCAAGGAACAGTATATTCAATGCCTTCTCTTTAATCAAGAAAGAAGGAATTCCTTAGAATCTTTTTTTTCCCCAAGTGGCCCTCTTTAAAAAAAAAATGGAGGTAACACTTTCATTCAAAAAGTCTTCCAGTATCTGGAGTCGCTCAGACATATTGAAGTGAGGCAGGAGAGTAAGTGAAATTTGAAATGATCCAGCTACGTTTTCTTCCCTCCGCCCGAAGGCCATTATCTCCACGTCAAAACGAACGAGGAGGCAAAGAAGCCAAACACGCTAAAAGGATCTCTTTATTTTCCTACACAAGGTCACACCTACTTTTCCGCATTCAAAGGACAACCTCTCCTCACCACCACCACACACACACACACACCCCAATACCCGCAAACAATGTTCTGGGCATTAATCACCATTGCTACATTAACCTGGTAAATTTATACCCTGCCTCCCCCAGTGTTGCTTTGGCGGCAGGATTTCACACAGCGGGCGCTCGCTCGCTCTCTTCTCCGCTCTCCCACCGTTCGCACATGTTGGAAGCACCGTAAAACCTGATAACCCACCGGGGGCTCCCCATCCTTAACCTACAGCCGCCCGCATGCAAAACCTGCGTGCAAAAAGAAAAAAAGAAAAAAAGAAAAGTACGCGCACGTGAGGATCTTTGAATCCTCTCCTCCCCACACCGCTAAGGAAGGAAGAGGGGAAAGGTTGCGCAGCGCGTGGCGAGTGACACACACACACACCCACACACCCACACACCCGCTCCCCCCAGCCTCCCTCCCGGCTGCAACTCAAGCTCGAAGTGGGAGTCGGAGTCCTCCCGGCGTATAAGGCGCCCCCCACTTGGAGGCATGTTTTTCAGGGCAAAAAAGTCGTCTTATACGCCGGCAAATACGGTAATTTTGGGGTATTAAACTTAGCTGTTTGTTGAATTATCCTTTAATTTGAGGAATGGATCATTACTGTTTACTGTTATGCTCCTAGTTAGTGTATGCTTTTTTAAAAACCTAAATTTTATAAATAAATATATTTACAAATAAACAAAACCATTGTTTTTAAAAAATAAATAACATGCTTTTTAAATGATAATGATTTTGTATTCATTAAAACCCTTGAACACTTCTTTTTGGGTGAAAAGAGAGGAATAAGTTTTTAATAAATGCATAATCCTCCAGTTGCCTGTGGGTTGAATCGAGACATGTGAGCCTGGCAAGAAAAGGCTGGATTGAAGATTGATTATTTGTCTAGTGAGATACTCAACAATAAGTCAGCCCACTGTGGTGTCATCTCACACCACTCTGATATAGCAATAAAAAATTGCACGGAGGTTCAGCTTCATAGTGATGGTATTGACATTGTTCTTCCCACTTCACCATCAAATATAGATTGAAATACTAGTATGGTTCTCCTAGTATAATGACCTTTTCCCCCTATAATTTTTGCATTCTTATTTACCAGATTGGAGTATGATGAAAACACTGGTAATTAAGAATACCCAATTAATGTAAAATAATCATACATCTGTTAGAATAATAAATACACTATTTATGTGCATAAGAATTCCATTCCCAGCATTACTTTCCTGGCAAGCTAGACTGGAACCAATTAAACTTGCACTCAAGAATCCACCTTCTGATCAGATTAGAAAATAATAAGACCTTATTATGAATATGATAAGTGAATGAATATGAATTGCAATTGCAGTACATCAAATGCACGTCTTGAGTTTTTGTACCGTGTTTCTCCAACAATACGACCTCCCCCAATAGGAAGACCCAGCATGTTTTCTAGGCATAAAATGAAATTAAGGCCCTCCCCCCAAATTTAGGCCTATTTTAAAACATGCAAAATGGGGGGAAGGGCGGGGGGACTTGCCGTTAGGAGCGCCCCACGGGCAGCAATTCCTCTCCACCAGCTGCTTCTAATGGGCGATCATGGCAGAGCACGGAGAGCTCCCTACTCCTGCCAAGCACCTTTGCAGCAGACCCAAGACCTTCAGTGCCCGCTGCTGTTGATTTCCCTTCTGCCCATGCCGCCGCCGCGTTTGGAGCTGCCACTTCCACGTTTGGAGCACCACTGCTGTTTGGAGCACCGCTGCCGTTTGGAGCTGCCGCTTCTGCATTTGGAGCTGCCGCTGTGTTTGGAGCTGCCGCTTCCACGTTTGGAGCGCTGCCGCTGTTTGGAGCACTGCTGCTGTTTGGAGCTACCGCTTCCGCATTTGGAGCTGCTGCTTCTGCGTTTGGAACCCCACTGCTGTTTGGCGCACTGCCGCTGCTTGGAGTTGCCATGTCCACATTTGGAGCTGCTGCCGCGTTTGGAGCTGCCACTTCCGTGTTTGGAGCACTGCCGCTGTTTGGAGCACCACCGCCATTTGGAGTGCCGCTGCCACTCCAAACACGGCGGCAGCTCCAAATGTGAAAGTGGCAGCTCCAAACATGATGGCGGTGCTCCAAATGGTGGCAGCACTCCAAATGGCGGCGGCACTCCAAATGGCAGCGGCACTCCAAACATGGAAGCGGCAGCTCCAAACGTGGCGGCGGAATGGGCAGAAGGGAAAGCAACAGCGACGGGTGCCAAAGGTCTTGGGTCTGCAGCAAAGGTGTTTGGTGGGAGTAGGGAGCTCTCTGCGCTTCGCCATGATCACCCGTTAGGAGCGGCTGGTGTCCAGATGAGGATGCAAGGGGGGGAATTAAGTCACGCGGCCTAGCCGTTTTTTCGGGGCTCAAAAAAATATAAGACCCGGCCTTATTTTATGAGAAACATGGTAGGATCCTTGAGACAAAACCACTGTCAGCTCAGATCTGTGCTTGAACTCAAGTGATACACTAATGGCCTTTCTAAAGTTAATTGTTTGCCATTCTTAAAATTTCATATATGAAGAAATGATCTTAGAAAGTGGGGGTAATATCTGTGAAGAGATGGTAAACCTAAAACTGGACCATTCCATTTTAGATTTTAGATTTGAGATAGCATGGTGGGACACTCTTGGCTTTTTAAAATAGATGAGCATTCAAGTCCTGTATTATAAAGTTGTTCACTCAAAACACTGTTTTACTATTTCCATGTGCTGCTTTCCTTTTGATTCCGGACTATGAGCAAAAGTGGTATAAGTCCTCTTTAGTTACGCTGGAGTTCAAGTAGCATTTTTGGTCTTATCCCAACACTATTGAAGGCATGCAGGAACTCTTACACTTTGTCACCAAGGATAAATCAGATGTCTTGAAGTGATTGGAAGCAGAGGCAATAAGCAGGATAAGGATCAGAAATGGAAACAGAAAATTTCATACTGGACAGGTCTGCCAGCTAAAAAATGGATGGATGCCAGTTTATCCCAGCATTGGGAAAGGTTCGTAACCTCACTCGGTGCTAGTCTTTCTCTTTTCCAGTAGGAAAAGGAATGGAACAGGAATGGAAATATTCTTTGTTATTTTTTTCATGCAAGAATGCCAAATACTGGATTACCTGGTCTAACAAAATCACTTTGAAGAGTAAGCATACGTTTATTTAGTATGCACATAATTTCAGTATACACAGGGCTTCTTGCAAAGTTGCTGAACCGCTCTGAGCAAAAGCAGGCTCACAATTTTTACAGGTAGTCCTCAACTTCATTTAGTGAGTGTTTAAAGTTACAACAGCATTGAAAAAAGTGACTTATGACCATTTTTCACACTTAACGATTGTTGCAGCATTCCCCCTTGGTCATGTGGTCAAAATTCAGATGCTTGGCAACTGGTTCATATTTATGACGGTTGCAATGTCCTGGGATCATGTGATCACCTTTTGCGACCTTCTGACAAGAAGTCAGTGGAGATGTCAGACTCAGTTAACAACTGTATTACTTACTTAACTACTGCCATGATTCACTTAACAAATGTGGCAAGAAAGGTCATAAAATGGGGCAAAATTTACTTAACTGTTTCGCTTAGCAACAGAAATAAATTGTGGTTGTGAGTTGATGATTTCCTGTATACCTTTGGCCTACTATGTCATAAAATTAAGACAGAAGAAAAGGCAGATGCCGTATAAATTAAAGATGACATTGGAATGTTGTAAATCTGGTTGAATGTATTGTTATTTGTCCTTTCCTATTAGGTCAGCATGCTAACTATACAATCTTTAGGTTGGGATCAGTAAATATAAACAATTTGGTTTTACTGGGCCACTGATCCCTGTTTGATTCCTTTCTCTATTACCACTCAGGGTTCAGCTCATTGGGAATATTTTCTTATAATAACACTTTAAGCAGCTCACATGTTCTGATGGGTAAACATCCCCTAGGTTTGGTAGTGAATGATTTTAAAACAGCTACAGCAGCTACGAACAGAACTTTTGTTCCCTCAGCCACGTAATTAACTATACCCATTTTCAGTAACCAATAATGTCATATTCCTGTTTGCAAACCTGATTTGCAATGGGTCAAAAAGTATATTGCAAACAGCTTTTCTGCTATTAGAGATATTTCTATTGATTTAGAGTAGCACTAAAAGAAAATGCTGCACCTTCATAATACTGAAACGCAGGATGCAGTTGAAACAAAACAACATTGAGTTGATGAGTTGCTAAAATATGCTGGCATTTACAAACTGATTACAACTAATGTGATACATGCCTTAGTTGGAGGAATTTTCCCTTTTGTTTTCCCATAAATTTACTAGGAGTCAGGTAGCACCCTTTCCCAACTAACACGTGTTATTGAAAAGCATACAATTTTGTGAACAGGGTGAACAGGGTGGTGGCTAGACTTATGTAGGATTTAAGTTGTGGTAAGATGGTGGAGAGAAAGAATGGGAAGGTAGAGTAGGTTAGTTATGAAGATACAAGTTAACATATGACAGATTACCAGAACTTCATCAATCATCTATTGTAATTTATTAAAACTTCATTGTCTTTGTTGAGACCTTCTGAAATTGCCAGAAAAGCTTTTGATGTGAGTTCAACAGCCTCTCATTCAGTGATAAAGTCCTGTTTTCCAAAACACTCACACTTGGAATTTTTCCATAGAATGGCAGGCGGAGGTTGAAATGTTTTAATTTACTTTATCCTTCTGCTGAGTGTGGATGTCAAACTCGTGTCCTTTAATTCTTTTTCACAAAATGTGTCCCATGTAACTTTAGAATCCAGAGGGACATTAGTGGCACATGGCAGTATATGTCGCATTAGAGGAAGGCTATGTCCAAGGGCTTCTAATCTTGGGTCTGTACTTGCAAAGGCTCTGATTGTGTTGGTAGTACAGGTGGGAGGGGGCAAAATAGACATGTGGGTTTAGTGCAGGGTCGAGTCCCCATATTAGCAAGTATGGGACCACCACCCAGTGTTTCAGAAGAATGCAGATGATGGGCCCATACTTACATACAGACCACCATTCAATCTGAAGCAGATCCTTACTGGCAAAAACAGGAATGATGCCTCTGCATAACCAACCTGCCTTTCCCTCCCTTCTCTGTGCCTTACACCAATTTAAATCTTCCATCACTCTAGCCACTCTTTACACCTGATGAAGCGAGCTGCAGTTCACAAAAGCTTTTATTTTTTTAAAAAGAATATGTGTTAGTTGGAAAAGGTGCCACCAGACTGCCAGTCTCCTTTTTTTTTTTTTTTTTGCCACCATAGACTAACTCAATTTTTCTCCTACGGTGTTCACAAAGCAATGAAAATTGAAGATTAAAAAAAAAAACCTAAGACAAAATGTTTCACAAATACCCTATTATTTAAAAGCATGTCCTCCACAAACAGCGCAAAAGGTATTTTAGAAGCTATGCTTATGAAAGAAAGAACTATTATATTTCTTATTCTGTCACTATCAAGGAAAAGGAGAAAGGAAGGGGAAAAATGTTCCACTGAGATGCAGAGTGAGATTTCACTGACAAAGCTATGCCCTTAATGGAATTGGTTAGTATATAACTGGCTGCTGTAGAATTTTCTGAGACTGTTATCTCCTCAGGTAGTACTCCTTAACAGTACTTTAGGTTTTGAATCTTTTGAGAACTTTGAAAATGTCTCCCTATCAAACAATCCTTTCTTTGTTCCTTGTTTTTATGGCGATGCTGTAGGTGATCTTCTTAGGAACAAGTTATCTTTGCCTCCATTGATTTTAGCTTTGACACACACAAAAAATGAGGATAGAGAGAGGTAATGCCTCAGGGAAGCAGCCTTGTCAGAACGGGGATGTTCGGAAGAGAAAAAACATGGAAAATACGGGGTTAGGAAGTTGCTACAGGAGTGGAAGAAGTTAGAAATTAGGACTGATTCAGATTGAGGGGAATCACAAGACAAATGAATCCGTCTCGGAGTACAATTGAAGCAAGAATATAATTCCAATAGAATAATTGCAGTAGTTGAGGTTTTCTTGAATGTATTTCATCTCTAATGTCATTCTGGATATTATTCTTTGTTTCTAAATAGAACTATATTGGGCCAGACCAAGCCAATCTAGAAACAGAATTCTTAAGGTTATACTTAGGCAAACAAATGGTTTATTGAAAATTTCACAAGCAAGACATTTTGTTACCCAAAAAAATGTGCCTAATTGTGTCTTAAATTAATGATAAAATATAATCATTGCAACATTATATATGTTTTAAATGGCAGACTGAGCAATACAAGAATGCTTATCATCGTGTAATTTCTTGTTTTGTAATTGTAAGAGCGAAGGGTGTCCTAATCTGGATCAGATTCACTGATCCAGAGGTCATTTGTTTTTAAAGAATCTTTCATAAACATGCCAGTGCATATAGACTGTTTTTTCCTTCAGTGTGTATTTTGTGTATTTTATAAAAAAGGACTTGGGATGAATTGTCTATCATTTCACATGGTGGTCTAGATTAGGCTACCATAGATTAATGATAATGAAAGTATATAGAATAAAAATGCCAAATCCAATCTGAACCTCTGGCTAACTGGGACGAACCAGAAGGGCATCCGGCCAGTAAACACACAGCTTTCAGTTGCCCCGCCTCCATCCCGATGCAAGGGATTATCGGGTCATTAAAAGATGAATAATAATAATAATAATCTCCCAAATCCAGGCTCTTGGAAAGAACTCTCTAGATCACAGGTGTCAAATTCACAGTGTCATGCTGCCATCATGTGATATATTGTGATGTTTTTTCCCTTTGTGGAGCTGGGGTGGATGTGGCCTGCACATGATACATCCAGCCCGTGGACCGCCAGTTTGACACCCCTGCTCTAGGTGGAAAAAATACTAAACCCAGCATAAAGATTTGAAAGACAGTGCAATAAACTGTAATTCCCACTCAAATTTCTCATTTAGTCTATATGGATGATTTAAAATTATTTGGAAAAACAAAGCCTGAATATCTTTATGAAAAAGCACAATAGACTTTGGAAAAATATTGGAATGGAATTTGGCACTGACAAGTATGCAACCATAGCCATAAAGAATTGTTGAAGATGATGGAAGAAGAAATTGTTGAAGATGATGGAACAGAGCTTAACAATTATAGTTTGATAAACCTAGTAGTACCAGAAGAAAGCTACAAATATTCAGGAATTTTGGAAGCTTCCAATTTATTATGGAATGAAATAAAAAAAAAAAACCTTCTGCCAAATATATCAAATGAGTTCAGAAAATTTTGAAATAAAAGCTAAATGATGGAAACATCATTAGAGCAATTAATATGTGGGCAATCCCTGCTATTCAACATATAGCTGGAATAGTCGACTAGACCCAGATGGAACTTCATAATTTGGATTGGAAGATAAGAAAAGTAATGACAATGCATCATGCTTTGTTGATATTGATATACTGTATTTGCCAAGAGCTGATGTAGGTAAAGGACTTTTACAGTTGAAGCAAACTATGAAGGAAGAAAAAGAGGACCTGAATGACTACATTAAGAAAATCCAAGAACCCTTGCTGAAGCAGTCAGTCCAGAAAAACTCCTGAAAATAATAAAGTTGAATGCTGAATAGAGGGGGAAAAATAAAAACCGATTTGTTAATTTATTTATTTTTATTTATTTTATTTTATCAAGCATTTATGCGATAACAGGTATAAGTATAAACATAGTTATGAATACATGAAATGGATACATATAAGAAAAATAAAAAGAAACAATAGGACAGGGATGGTAGGCACGTTGGTGCACTTATTTAATTATGGAATTTGTTAATTCATTACTTGAAGTAAAATATTCAGGGAAGCAGAATTGGAAGAAATTCAGAAATATAAGATCCCCAAAGTAATAGTAGTGTAGTATTAAATAATAAGTAGTAATAAAGTAATAGTAGTGCAAAGAATCCGCTCCCGTGAACTCCGTGCAGAACTCAAAAACCGTCTAGACAATGGAGAAAAGGACCTATACATTGACTACAGAGCTGATTGCATCAAAAGAAAGTCACACAACCCATGACTCCACATCCAACCCCACCCATCCAATCCAACTTTACTCAAAATTAGGCATGCACACCCCTAACTACCTCTACTCCAACCACAACTGGCCTTAAATGCAAGCTACTCAATGCAAGAAGCCTTGTAAATAAAATACCTGAATTTCTCCTCTTACTAAATACGGCTAAATTCGACATTATATTTGTCTGTGAAACATGGCTCAACGCATCTCCCTGACTCCATTACCACAGTAAGAGGCTATCATGTTTACCAATCAGATCGTGAAATCCGTGAGTCCAGTTTGAGTCTCTTCGGCGACAGACCAAAATCTGCGATTGTGCGCGGTTTCGATCTGTGCTCACCGCCAGAGCACCCCGAGCCGGCTGGTTTCGGGGCTAAGCCACCCTGTAGAGGTGGTGAAGAAGGGGGAGACTGCCAGCAGGGTTGAGGAGAGCCGCATCTCTCTTCCCCAGCTGGCCATTACTCCCTTTCTTGAAGACAGTTGCAGCGGTGGTCAGAAATGGCCACCTCAAAGAAGAATTGAACTGGAAAAGAATGTGCAGGAGGAAGATAAGAAGAGAAAGTTTTGGTTGACCGGGTTAAACCGAAAAAGCAACAACGTAAGGTACCCTGGAATTTAAATTAAATAACATTGTTCCCAAAGAAGATTTTGAAGCTGCGAAGGAGAGAGAAAAGGGAAAGGATTAGTTTTTTTTTTCTTCCCTTCCTTATACTGACAGCTAAGAGACTTAAGCAAGAAATTGAAAAAAATCCACTTTGACATTAATAGGCATCTAAGCTGAAAATAAAAGTCAAAGGGACAATAAAGATTTTTGGATATTTAAAAGTTTTTAAAAACAGGAAAGGAGAAAAAAAAAGAATAAAAGGGCAGGATCTGGAAAAATGGAGGAGACTGCCTGGAACTAAGGAATGGAACTGTAACTAAAAGGAACTTAGTGAAATCTTAACAAGATTCCTCAAAGATACATTTTAATTGAAACTTGGTAACAAAATAATAGAACCCCAGGAAGAGAAAGTGGAAAAAAGAAGCAAGAAGAAACAGCCTTGGATTATTTGGATTACTTGGTGATTTTTGGTTTTTGCATCTAGATGACTAAAATTAATGGGGTGGTTGTTTAAAAGTCTTTAAAATGGTATCACTCTTAGAAGAACTGAAAATGGAACTTAAAAAATGGAAATAAGATGTACAAGAAGGGAGATATTCTTTTGGCTTCATATTTCAATTCTTAGAAATGGAGAACTGCAACTATGAGAAACAACAAGAAACACTTGCAGAACAAGAAGATTGGGACAAAGAAGAAGCCATCTGTAATGATCAAATAATTTTAAGTGAGGGGAAAAAAGAAAAGGGGGGAAAGAGAGTGAAAGGTTTAAGACTAGACAAAACAACCAAAAAGAAGAAGAACAATTTGAAAGATAAGTATAATATTAGAAAGCAACAGAAGAGGGGATTACAGATGAGAGAGTTAGAAGTAGAGAGACAAGGGGGTAAAAAGGGGAGGGAGTAAAAGAGGGGAAAGAAGGCAAGGAAAAGAAGTTGTAAAAGACAGAAACAAGAAATGGAGAAACAGGGAAAAGATATAAGGATTGTAACCATAAGATTGTTTAGAGATAATGGGTGAAAATTTAATTGTAAAAGGAATTCTACAAAGGTACATAAGATAGCATTGTTATATTACAAACAGAAATAATTTTAGAAAATATGACTAAAATGATGGATAAAATATTTACTGTAATGTAGTGGAATGTTTGTTAATAAATAAATGAATTAAAGTGATTGAGAGAATTAAATGGGAACATTTTAATTATTAATAATGATTTATAAAAATATAAGTGAGAAATATGGGCGGGAAAAGAATTAACTATGGAAAGTTTATAAGTGTTCCCAAGGAAGTATGATATTTAATTGAAAAGAAATGTTAAAGATGTGAAGATTTTAATGAATATTAATGATAGAATTGAATTGGAATGGAATGTGTGTTTTATTTACACACACACACACACACACACACACATACATATATAAATGCAAAAAATATATATACAAAAAAACAGATGGCACACTAGGACACACCATATACCAGAAGAAAACACACACCAACCGCTACCTCAACGCCCAATCCCACCACCACCCAGCACAGATAAACTCCGTGGCTAAACACTAATTACCAGAACCAAACGCCTGGCAGACAAGACACACATTAAGACTGAACTATGCACCCTGACTAAAATATTGATAGCCAACAGCTTCCACAAAAGCAAAATCACCAACTTGATCCACAAAAACACACTGAGACATAATAGAGACCCAGAAGATGAACAGACCCATGGAACAGCTGTCCTGCCCTACATAAGAGGCACTACAGACAAAATTAGTAAGATACTATACAGCCACCACATCAAGACTGCCTTCAAAACAGACAGAAAAATAGCAGCCATCCTCAGAAACCCCAAAGACAAAATTGACCTGGAAAACCAAGGCATATACGAAGTCCCCTGTGCATCATGCCCGGCCACATAGATTGGACAGACCAATAGAAGAATAAGCACCCGCCTGGATGAACACAAAAATGTAGTCAAAAAGCTGGAACACACTTCCTCACTAGTCTAACACATGGAAGCCACAGGTCATAGCATCAACTTCAATGGCACCAAAACCCTAGCCACTATAGAAAACCCTAGCCACAGAATCATCAGAGAAGCCATAGAGATTGAAAAAGACCAGAAAGCATGAATAGAAGAGATGATTCCACCAGGCTGTCAATCATTTGGAACCGCCTCCAAACAAAAAATATCCACACCACAAGCCAGGCAAACACCTGGGCACAAACAGATCCCCCTGATACTTCCAGCTCAAACACATCCCAACCAGGCACCCAGATGAAACCCAGCTTCTAACTAATGATAGCCGTCCATTTACCCGAAGCCAAGCTGCACTAAAGGCCTCCAATAAAGCAACACAATGCTGCCAGCCAATCAAGATACAAAAAGAGCCAAAAACAGACAGAAGATATTAGAGACACCAATCAAGCAGAACACAGCAAACTCCGAGACCAATAAACACAGACCAAGACTCCCAACCAATCAGGATGAAGAAAAAACCATTCTGGCACAGCAATAGGCTGCCCCAAATTTAAATCTGAAACCACTGTAAAAGTCTGACTCACAGACGGACACAATACAGAAGCCTGATATAATTTTTTCTTTTTAAGAATATAGTGTGTATTTTAAGAATGTACCAAGCAGAATTCAATTGGAAGTTATGTATGCTATAATCTTAAAGGTATACATTGAAGCTTAAATAAGAGTTTGAATGGATAAAATTAAAAGATATAAATGTGTCATACTCCAATTGGTAACTACAGGGAAAAATTTGTTTAATAAGAAAAGATAATATGAAATTGAAACAGGACAGACAAAAGTATAAACAAAATGATTTGAATTGAGATGAGATAATTAAAATAAAGTTGAGAAAATTAAAAGAGGGGAAAAACTATGTAGAAAATATAAAACGGTAATAAGATATGGAGTAGAATATAAACATGAGCATGAAATTGAGTTTTGTGTCTGTATGAAGAAGTGATAACCTGAGACCATGCTATTTTCAAAAAAAGATGTTTTATTTGTATTTTTTTTTTGTGAAAACCCAAATAAAATTTTCAAAAAAAAAAAAAAAAAAAAAGATCGTGAAATCCATAGAGGAGGTGGTGTTGCTGCTATCTTCTATAAAAAGTCCCCAACATCTAAAAAAATCGAAAGTTACCCAGGAGCTTGCTATTCCTGAGACCATTGTATGTGAAATGTCCTTAAATATCACATTTCGGTTCTTACTATGTTACAAAGCCCCTGATTATGACATTGAACATATAAACAAGCTAAATACACTACTAACTTGGGCAGCATCCTGCCCACACACTTTTATCTTTCTTGGTGACTTCAATCTACCTCATATTAACTGGACCCTTAACGAATGTACAACTGAACCCACACATGCAACCTTCTACAATGCAGTAACAAATCTCAGACTAGAACAACTAGTAACCAACAACACTAGACTTAACTGCCTCAATCTCATCTTCTGCAATAGTTTGAATTCAATTTACAGAATACAAATTAAAGAACCCTTTTCCAACAGTGACCACAACATGATTGACTTTTGTCTCAACATACGTCCACATAAAAATCATCACAACGATGGAATCCCCAATTATAACTTCAAAAAAGGCAACTATGATCTTTTAAACAACAATCTCTCATCCCTTTATTGGCAATTTCTATTCTCTGGATGCAATACTGTAGAAGACCATTACAACATATTTTTACTTGAAGTCAAAAGAGTCATCAAACTATATGTACCATTAACAACTCCCAAAACCAGAAAAAACAAATTACCCAAAACAATAAGGAAGCTTCAATCCAAAAAGAAATCACTTTGGCGGAAAAACAAATCTGGTCATGTTGCCAAGTTCAAAAGCCGATACAAAAATTTATGCCACCAGATAAAAACTGAATGCACCAATTATCACATTAAACAAGAAGAAAACCTTCTACGCATCAATTCCACCCGCACTTTCTACAATTTTGTAAACAACAAACTAAAAGACTCAAGTTCCATCCCACCCCTGAAAGGACCTAATGGTAAAGACTGCAATGACGACACCATTAAAGCCAACCTCTTTAAAATATTCTTGGGCTCAGTATTTGTAAACAGCAATGGATCATGCCCAGTATTTCCTAGTCGAACCACAGACAACTACAATGATCTAATACATATCGATTTTACAGAAGACATTGTTGAAAAAGCACTGCGAAATCTAAAACCATCTCTATCTATTGGACCGGATGGAATATGTGCCTACTTCTTAGAAAAGCTACTCACTGCCATAGCTGAACCTTTAAGCATAATCTTTGAAAAATCTTTCAGGACCAGCTCCTTGCCAAAACTATGGTCACAAGCCACGGTCATCCCCATCTTCAAAAAGGGAGACCCCAGCCTAGTTGAAAATTACAGACCAATCTCTTTATGCTGCGTAAAGTCATGGAATCAATTATTAACCAATCCATCATCCTCCACTTAGAAACAAACAACCTACTGTCTAATAAACAATTTGGTTTTAGGAAAAAACTATCCTGTAATCTGCAACTCTTACACTGCCAAAACATATGGACTACACAACTCGATCAGGGCAAAGCAATAGATGCAATCTACATAGACTTCTGTAAAGCCTTTGATTCACACTACTAACTACAGCATACAAAACATTTGCTAGACCAATACTTGAATACAGCTCATGAGTCTGGAACCCACATTACGTATCTGATATTAACACAGTTGAGAAAGTCCAGAAATATTTCACAAGAAGAGTTCTCCACTCCTCTACTCATTGCAGAATACCTTCTGCCACCAGACTCGAAATTCTAGACGTAGACAACCTAGAACTACGCCGCCTTCGGTCCGATCTAAGTATAGTATATAAAATCATACATTGCAATGTCCTACCTGTCAACGAATACTTCAGCTTCAACCATAACAACACAAGAGCACACAATAGATACAAACTCAAGGTTAATCGCACCAAGCTTGATTGCAGGAAAATACGACTTCAGCAACAGAGTGGTCAATGTCTGGAATACTCTACCTGTCTTTGTGGTTTTTTCCCCAAACCCCCCAAAACTTTAACCTTAGACTGTCTACTATTGACCTCACCCCTTTCCTAAGAGGTCTGTAGGGGGCGCACATAAGCGCACCACGTGCCTACTGTCCCTGTCCTATTGTTTCTTTTATATTTTGTTTTCTTTTTCTTATATGTATCCATGTATTCATAACTATGTTTTTACTTATACCTATTATCTTGTAAGCAATTGACAAATAAAAGTAAATAAATAAAATAAATAAAAAGAAACTTAGGTAACAAGTGGAAATGTAAAGAAAAGAACTGATATGAACTACACAAATGATAAATTGGAAGAAATAATAGCAATAGAATTATACAAGCCAGCTCTGAAACAACCTTTGAACTGACCTCCCTACAAGAAGAATTTTAAGAGAAGTTTATGGCATATGCAGAATTACCAGTAGAAAACAAAGATTGCCAGCGTTGAAAATAGTGCCCAAAAAAGACCTAGCATGTGTAATTAAGAATGTGAATAAGATGCTTGCAAGGATTAAAATAACATTTATCAAACAGACCAATCAGATTGCCTAGAGTACAGCAGTGGTGCCTATAGAATAAATAGATATCTAAATTAGAAAACCAAAAGCAAAATCATATTAAATTCCAAAGTCAAAGATCAGATTGGAGGCAAAGTAAAGATATTAATATCAGATGCATGTAATTTAAAAAGATATGAAAGAGCAAAAATTGAGGAATGTAAGTCTAATAAAAAATATTGGCTTAGCAGCAGAAAAATTGAGCTAGTTTTGGAGATCATAAAATAACAAATAATGGCAATAGCTGGGAAAATTGAACACTATGAGACACGATTCATCCAATTTAAGCAAAGTAAGCTATCTCAATCAGATAAGAGGCAATTCTACCAAAATATAAATGGCAATAGAAATTCTGAACATGGAAAATCAAACAAAAAGGAAACAATCTAGTTTTGGGAAGATCTATGGGAAACCCAAAAAGATTATAATAAAAATGCTAGATGGATAAAATAACAAGATGATTTAAGTAAAACTCGAATGGAAGACCTAATTTTAACAGCAGAAATGGTTTAAAAATGAGTGAAAAGGATTAAGATCTGGACTTCCTTGGAAATTATCAGTTGCATGGTTTTTGGCTCAAATATCTGACTAACTTCCATCTAAGTGTAGCTAAATTGCTTAATAAAGTATTGCATGAAGGAGAGACATCAGTGATCGTTTAATAACTGGCAAAACTTACCTGATTCAAAAAGACTCGGTAAAACGGACAACACCAGGAAACTATAGGCCAATGACACACTTGCCTACAATGTCTAATTACTCACAGGCATAATAGTGAACAACATGTTGAGAACCAATCAATCAACCACTGGAAGAAATCTCACTAACACGGATTAATTTCATTTTGTTCTGGATTAAAAAAATAAATAAAACGCAGTTCTCAGAGTGCTTGAGGCAGTTTATAATTACAAGATAAAGTTAAGCTTTACTTTTCAATACGTAAAACATTTTAATACTGAAAATTGGTGTAGTTATTTACATAACTTGGGAAAGACATTTTAAATACCTATACCATATATTCTGTCTGGAAGGCAGGGCAGAAAAACATAGTTCAACCAATGCCAATTAATTAATTTGCATTCAAATTTCTTGTGGGAAAAAAATTAAAAGAATGTTTATTGTTGTAAGAAATTATTTACAAAAGAGGATAAGAATTGTTCACTGAAATAATATTTAGTTATTGGTCAGCTCAGAAACAGCTTGTTGGTCCAACTAGATCAGCTCTTGCAGATGTTCGCAGATTCAGTATGGAAACCTGCAGGAGAAAAGCTTCTGCATGCATAATGATTTTTTAAATAGCTTCCATGTTGTCTTTTACCAGGAGTCACGTAGTGATACAACATGTATTGTCAGACAACCGTGGGTTAAAAAACAATTCTGAGCATTTGCAGCAGAGATAATAGGCAAAGAGGGGTCACTCTCCAGATCAGTGTTGAGGGTAAAAGGACAAAAGGTTTCAATATCTGAAGCATGATTCCAGAGGCAACAAGTTAAAATTCTGACAGAAATCAAGTTACTCATGTAGTTACAGTAAGGGCTTATTTTAGGGCATGGTGTAGTCAAAGGTGAGACTGTCAAAGATATAATTTCAGCATTTTGAATGGCCCAGAAAGTATTTTATTTATTCCAGATGAACCTTGTATCCACTCAAGCAGGGTTGGTACGGCTTCGATTGATTTCTAATCTATTTGAAAACAAGAAGAGTTCTTTCAGAACAGTAGTTCAGCCATGTGGAAACCAAAGCAAATTCAGTTATGCACATGAAAAATTTCCCCATTGAATTCATAGTGGTCTTCCATATTGGATGCTTGCAGGACTTGAGGAAAGGCTTTGAATTTGAAAGGTTTTGTCAGAAGGCAAGACTTAACAAGAGACCTAAAAAGACTGCTATTGTAATCTGAGCTCGTTGTTTGGTTTCCAAGCACTTGTGGTATTTTATATCATGTGAAAGTTTTCATGACTAGGTAGTATTAAGTAGACTTGACAGCTATTTTCCACTTAAAATAGCTATGTAGGTGATATACTGTATTGACATTGTTCGTATATATTGCAGCTTATGGAACTCAAGAATCATGCCTTTTTGGTGGCTCCTCTGTCCTCTGGAATGATCCCCCCTTCCCCCCAAATCACATGACAGACAAAATTCTACCCAACTTAAGGAATACCTTCAGACCTGGCTCCATTCCCTAATAAAACCTTTGGGTTCTATTATTCTCCTCAGAACAAAAGGAACCATAGATTAGCGTACCAACATGCCTACCGTCTCTGTCCTACTGTTTCCTTTATTTTTCTTATATGTATCCATGTATTCATAACTATGTTTTTACTTATACCTATTATCTTGTAAGAAATTGACAAACCAAATAAAATAAAAAAAATAAAAAATAAAATAGATGCAAGCTAAACACTCACATCTATTGGCTGAATAATTCGGTAGTTATTGCAATACAAAATACATTCTAATGTGTATTCCAACAATTATTATTGTGTTTGATCACTATTTTAAATTTTGTATTTATATATTCTTATAACATGTTTCCATGTAATATCAGGTTGGTTTGAATGTGTATGTGTGTGTGTGTGGGGGCTATTGTTTGTATTCCCTTATAAATCCAGCAAACCAATTACTCCAGGCACCTTTTAGTTCTACCCAAAAAACTGGGTAATAATGGGAGGATGGTAATTTCTATCAGATATTCTGCAAGGCTGTATCCTATCAAATTGAATCAAAACATGTTGGCTGAATAAATAGTTTGATATAAGGCAATCTGAGATTCCTAAGACAATTCAAGATTCAACTTGATGTTTTTTGTTTTTGTTTTAAATGGACAATTGGGTTGAAATCTAAAGTTTATTTTGTTTTTGCTTTTTTCCACTTCTTACAAAAATTAAGAATATTGATTGAAGAGTGGGTCACAGTCATGGCTTGGAGGATTTTTATGAAGCTTTATATTGTGTTGCTCACAGTTTTATTTATTTAGCATATGGCACGTGTTAACCAGGGATCACCAAGGTGGCTAGCTGCCTCTATGAAATGAATTTTTTGGGCGGTGTTATCTTTATCCATGGGACGCCTGAATGCTGGTAGGCAATCGGGGGAGGCTCCTTTCTCGTCCCTATGTGGTTATTCGGTCACGTGAATTAAGGCTCCAACCTCAGCAGTGCGCAGGCCCAGTGTCTTACCATGTGAGCCACTGCGGCCCCTCTGCTCACAGTAACTCATGTTCTAATCACTTTCAGATTAGACTACTGTAATGGGCTTTACATGAAACTGCCCTTGATAAGCATCTGGGGCAGATACAATGGGCTTGGGCAGTTATGTGTGCTACTAGTATATCACATTTCACAACTGTGCTGGTTTTAACCTCTAAAGCGCTTCATAGAATGGGACAGGTGGGATAGATGTGGGTACCATCTGCCACATTTGGCAGGTCCTAGGAGGCCTTTTCCTTCTCTGTCATGGTACCTGCCTTATGGAACATTTTCCCCTTGCTCCTAAAGTTTGGTTACATCCATCCCTTTTGCTGTTTCCTAAGCCCCTTAAAACCTAGTTATGTCATCACTCTTGGAGATCCGAGGGACTGTGGATATTCTTTGATGTCGACACTACTGAGGTAAATATACTTTCTCCCTCTCTCCACACCCTGGCTTTGTATATTTTCTTTGTACATTAATTAATACTGATGTTTACTGAATCAGATGAAGACAATTAGTTCGTATACTGGATATGAAATCAAATTTATGTACGCTTTATTATTTTGCCTTACTTTGTTCTTAGTCAGGCTTTTTGCGCCTTCTTAGTTAATGCAAAATACTAAATTAGTTACATTGGTGTCAGAAAGGAGTGTGACTATTATGCTGCAATTGTGATTGTCATTCAGAATATCAGTTGGCAGCTTTACCTTTGACCATTCTACCATTGACTAAAAGAGGCATATTTAAGGCAGCCTTAAATGTATACTTTTCTCAACGTCCAAGCCAGGTAGCCAATAGAACTGCAAAAGTCTTTAGATGGGAGATTTGTTAGACAGAAATGCTGAGACTGGGGTGAAAATATTTTCAGGTAGAGATACCACTTAAGTGTTGGCAAAGAAGAGAAAATGTGTTGTTAAAGGACATATATTTGTATAAAATTTATAAGCCATATAGCTGGCTTATCTGCAGCTACAAATATAAATTAAGAAATAATTATAAGCAGAAATAGAAATCATCATTATGGGAGGATACTGACTCCTGTCCATATAAATCTGCTGTTTTACTGCTGTTTTGAACAGCTGGCTATTTCAAAGCTTCTGTTCTTCTTTCTTATTTTTATATACTGTCTTATCAGTATACCCTACTTCAACCCTACTTTGAAGTATTTTCCAAGTTTTATGGGGAGGGGGGAATTGGTTTTCTATTTTTTATAAAAAAAACTAAACAGATAACACAGGGTCATATCCAGATTGACACTGAAATGTCATGTCTACTGATGTTTCTGAGGCTTGTTGTTTTTTGTCACAATTCTAAGAATATTCCAAACTGTTATTTTTTTTTAGGGAAAAGAAGGCATATTTAATTGCAAAGGGAACAAATGCATTTATTTTGCTTGAGACATTGCCTGTTTCTTTTTAAAAGGAGCAGGCAGCAAAATTTGTCACTTTTTAAAAATAGCGACAAGAACCCCTGCTTTGGGGTTTTGCGTGTTTGCTAATTTATTTTTCCCCTTTATGTCCTATGATTTTCTTACATTTACGTTGGAAGGCTGTGCTATGTGTAGGTTACAGAGCAGCAACTTACCTGTTTCATGAACAGTAATGTTTTTGTGTAATACTAGATGAATAATGGATGGTTTTGTGGTGTTAAAAATTTAAAATTTTATATCCTCCTTGCTGTAGGCAACAACTTACGTAACAATCCACACAATTATAACAATAAAAAGAAAAGTTGCTTGCTTTTTTGTTTGATTTAGTGTTCTTTGTTGTATTTTAATGGTCTTATAGTTGAAGCAGAAATATCTCTTCTATGAACAATGATTCAGAATGCACTGATTACAGTATACGGAAATTTAAACAGGGCACACAGTCCATTGAACAGGAGACCTGTGCACCTATTTTTAACACTAGTAGATTTTCCCCCCATTGTTTCTCATCCTCCTAAGGAGATGCTTTTGCTATGAGTATGAGTTGAGTGTATTTTCAGAAAGAAATAACTTTTTGTAAAAGGATTTACTTAAAATTAAAGTCATAGGTGCTTCTTCAGTGTTCATTCTTTAAGGATTTCAAACATGCTTTGCCCACCTGTTGCATTGTTATAAAACAGGATAGGTGCTCTTTCTTGGACCATTAAGGAAGAGATGCCATCCATGCAGAACTAATTTTATGAGTATATACAAATTCATAATTTCATAGTAAATATTGTTCAAATAGAATTTTATTTTTTTATATATAATAGCTTTAGCTAATTAATTTAACCATCGTCCTCCTTATCTAGTTTGGATAGAGTACCTCTCTTCTCAAAATAGTGTGGAAATAAATGTGTGGGGTTTGATGCTCTATTTATTTATGACTTTCAAAATGTTTTCTCTCATTTCTCCTCAGTATTATTTAATTTAAATGGTAATGCATCCAGTTTGAAAAGCAGCAGAAGTCACCAGAAGCATGAAGTTCAAAATGATAGAAATTTTATAGGAGAAAAAAAAACCCATTGTTTGTCTGGAACAATTTACATAGGTTATAGGGTAAGGTGGGTTTTTTTTTTGGTAATTGTTGTTGCATTTCTCTCCAAGTGTAGACCCATGTGATTTCTCACTATATCAATCATTTATAGCCATTTAGGTAATAATGTTCTGACATGCCTCTCCTACCGTCTTATTTTATGCCATTTGCCCAGTTCCTTGGAATGCTGCACCTTTTGCTGTTTGGGAACAGTAAATGCACTCTGTAATATCTATTATGGCATGGTCAAAGGCTAATTTATTGTCAAATAGAAAAAATAGGTCAACACTAATGTCACTTGATGATCAAGCCCCCCTCCCCCCCCCAAAGTTTAATAAAACATCTCACCAGCATGCATCCTGCACAGCGGTTGATATTTTATTACAACTGCAGTACCTGGGCTGTAGCAGTGGTGTAATTACTGAGCTGTCAGAGTGATAAGTGGGATTAATGGCAGACTGATGCACTTTAGTCTTCAGAGTGCTCTGAGAATTGGAAGATGGTGTTGTTATAAGAGTCTGTCTATACTGGCATATTCGCAGCGCTTCCAGCTCCCTCCCTTCCCTGCCAATGCCACAAATTCAAGCTTGCATTGCCCTGCCTCATTAACATTTGACATTTTCAACAGCTGTTATTTATGAGCCAGTTCCATAATAATAATAAAATAAAATATGGAGATGTACAGTGTTTGGTGAAAGATGCATAATGACGCCATTATACATGTGCTGTAGTGCAAAAAATGGCTTCCTGGTCAATCTTGATTTGATCTTGTTTTATTTTACCTTTCCTGGTTGAATTTAACAGTCATTGCTTTGAATGGTGATTAGTCTGGTAATGTTTTCCAAGATGTCTACTTTTACACAATTATATTCATCTTCTCCTTTATTAAAAGAGCCAAAACATTGCTTTCTCATAAATTTGAACTTTAAAATTGAACTTACCTATATTTTATTCAAAGGTAACTCTCACTTTTAACCATATTCTCCTCTTGAATGTTATGGTACTTCTATATTTTCTCAATTTTGTTTTGAATATCTTTTCAACCTCTCTCTTTCTTGAGTAAATATTACATTTTTGGATTAAATACTCCTCTTGAATGTAAGTTTACCACCTTACATTCAACATATGATTATAAATAACAGGACATGATTATTATTTGATAACGTAAGAATGGTCTGAATGTAGAAGATTGCAACTCACCACGTCTTAAAAAGTATGAATTGATACTTTATACTTTACCTCTTAGTTTTTAGAAAATGCATATTAATAACTGTAATACTTGGAGCAAGTAAAACAGTAGTTCTACAGTTTCTGTTTTCCAGATCTGGCTAAAATTTGGAAGAAAGATATAGCGATTTGCCTGAAATCACCTCATGTACTTGTGTCTGACTCTAATGCTCTGACACTTTGAAAGTGGAAAAAAAGATTAAAAAGAACAACAAAAAAGGAATGCTTAGATCAGAGTGAAGTTTATTAAGAGCAAGGAATTTTATGGGTTTTGATTAAGTTCATAAGATGGGAATAAGTTTGCATTCCTCTATAACCTTTTGAAGATTGATCATTTGTCCCCGATCGTTAAAGTTGATTTAACAGAACCTGTTCATGTCATCTCTACATGACATGATTTATATTACTTCAAATATATATTTTGTGTATGGGTCAGACAGGGATAAATTAAAACAATATATCATAAACCATGATATCAGTATCATGGTTTGGGCCTTTCCCTATGATTTGAAGATTCCTGTTGCCCATCTCCAACCTTTAGTTTTTCTGTTTTTCTTTTCAAAACATGACCATATGCTCCTCGTTTTTTTAGATGTGGTTACTTTAATATGAAACTTCACCTGGGCCAACTCTGTTTTGAGGTAACACAAACAGTCCTAAATCTGGATAAAGTGGCCAGCTTATAGAACAATTAGAAGTGTAGTAGAAATCCAACACTTTACTTATCTTGGTAGCATTATATCTATGAATTGAGGTACAGTTAAGGATACTAACCATCAAATTGGAATAGCAGCGGCAGTGTTTCAGCGCATGCGCCCAATTTCGTCCACACAGCTATAAGTATTACCACAAAGAGTATTGTTATATCAACTGCAACACACACACACACACACACACACACACATATATATATATATATATATATATATATATATATATATATATATATATATATATATATGTGTGTGTGTGTGTGTGTGTGTGTGTGTGTGTGTGTGTGTGTGTGTGTGTGTATGTGTGTATGTGTATATGTGTATATGTGTATATGTGTATATGTGTATATATATATATGTATGTATGTATATATATGTTTTCTTAAGTTTTCAACTTGGTACTTACATGTATGGTATTCAGCTTTGTTCAGGTATTTTCCAAGTGTACATTATAGTTGTATATTTTATATAGTTATATATTATGGCAGAATCTCATCTGCCATCATCAGGCTTCTGTATTGTATATATGCCTGATGAATACACACACACACACACACACACACACACACACACACACACACACACAGCAGAGGTGGTATTCAGCAGATTCTGACCAGATCTGAAGAACCAGTAGCGGAAATTTTGAGTAGTTCGAAGAACTGGCAAATGTCATCTCTGACTGGCCTGGCCCCTATCTATTCTCTGCCTCCCGAGTCCCAGCTGATTGGCTGGGTTTTCTTTTGTTGCCCTGCACAGGAGAATGAAGCTGGAAATCAGGTTAGTGGGGTGGGGAGGAAATGGGGATTTTGCAGTAACCTTCCCCTGGAGTGGGTGGGAATGGAGATTTTACAGTATCCTTCCCCAGAGTAGGGTGGGAATGGAGATTTTACAGTATCCTTCCCCAGAGTAGGGTGGGAATGGAGATTTTACAGTATTCTTCCCCTGCCACGCCCATAAAGCCACACCCATCAAGCCATGCCCATAGAACTGGTAGTAACATTTTTTGAATCCCACCACTGATGGAAATGTACAACCATAATTAAACAGTTAAATGTTCAACAATGCTGCTTGAGAATCTTCTGCATCTCATATCATGACCATATCACTAATGAAGAGTTAGTTAAGATTTAGAGTTAAGATTTAGATTTAGAACATCTATTGAGAACTGTGAATGAATGTCAAATCCAGCTTGTTGGCCATGTCTTATGCTTGTTGGCCATGTCTAAAGGCTGCCATCCAAAAATTGCACTATGTTGGCTACCTCCTGGAGGAAAGAGAAAATGAGGCCAATCTCAGAAAACCAAGCGTCAAACACTTCAGGAAGTTCTTAAGATTATTAATAAAATGATGTGAATGATCAAAACCGTTGGAGAACACTTGCTGGCAATGTGATCTGCACATGACCTGATGATGATGATGATGACAATGATGACGATGACTTTAGTATGACCTCCTTTGATTGCAAGTTAAACCATAATTTAACATACCTGTAGATTATCCAGATATATCCAGATTGTAAACCATAGTCTGAAATTGATTTATTTGCACATACTAGTAAAGCACCTACTTGAGAAGAGGATCACTGTAAGGTCAGAGCTTGTTCAAATGGCAGTACAGGTAGTCCTTGATTTACAGTCATTCATTTAGTGACTATTCAGTATTACAACAGCATTGAAAAATGTTCCTCGTATTTACAACCAGCACAGCATCCCCATGGCCATGTGATCAAAATTTGGTTGCCAGGAATCTAACAGGTATTTACAATGGTTGCAGCATCCTGGGCTCATACAATTGCCATTCACAACCTTCTCAGCCAGCTTCTGGAAAGCAAAGTCAACGGGGAAAACTGGATTTGAACACATGATTCACAACTGCAGTGATTCAATTATCAACTGTGGCTAAACAGATTGTAAAATTGGGTGTCTCAACAATCACTTCACTGAAAAACAGAAATTCTAGTCTGAATTGTGATTGTAAGTTGAGGACCACATGTATGATATAGATTAGTGTTACGTTTAGACACAAATTAGTGTATTGATTTTTTTGTTGCTCTTTATCAGTTTTTCAAGCAATTGTTAGGCAGAATGCTAATATTTATGAAAGATTTATACTGTGGAAATGTCCAGAATAGAATTAATAATTCTAAAATCAGTATATCTTGTTCTCTGTGTTAATATTAGATTTACTCTGTCTTCCTCTGTTGGTATTTTATTTTGCTTCTATTGTGTTTTTATTGTTTTGATGGGAATATGCTCAAGAAGGTTTAATACTTTATTGGGTGATAAAAAATACAAAAATGAAAGACTCATCAGGACTCTGCAAGCTGGGTAGGGAATGCAGTGCCTTAAAATCTGCTGGTTTAGGGCTACATGTTGCTTTTGCCTGTTGGAAATAAAGACTTTGCAGAAGAGTGTCATCACGTAATACATGTCATAACAAATACATGCACTGGGGAATTGTATTTTATGGGTGGCTTGCTTTTCACTTTCAAGATTTGAATGATCTGGGATCAGCTGCCTTAGTTTACCTGTCTGTGACATGGGGATAATAGTCCTTACCCATGGGAACCTTTTTGAGTTTCTGCCCGAACAGTAGAATATTATTAATTTTTAGATTGATTAGCTTCTGTCAGGTACATGGAAAAATTGTATGTTGTTGGCAGTGCTTTGTGCTCTAAGTCACTCTAACTCATTTACTTTCCTCCCCAGGTGCTTAAAGTGTGCAGATGCCCCCTGTCAGAAGAGCTGCCCAACTAATCTAGACATCAAGTCATTTATCACAAGTATTGCAAACAAGGTAAAAAAAAAAAGACAGAGGAAAAAGGAAGGCAGGAAGAAAAAAAAATGAAAGCCAAAAGCTTCGGTTGCTGCAATTGTTTTGTATGATTGAATTACAGTCCTTATCTTTGTGTGTAGCTTAATGAAATAATGTTTGGAGCAGCTATTACAAAATTTAGCAGACTTTTCTTAATTGCATAATTATTCTTGCTACTTTCCTGTGGAGATACTGTATGCTAAATACATAGTTAGTATATACATTGACTCTCAAATATCATTTTATGGCTTTTGGTTTTAATATATCTTAACTGATATTGTTTTGCGTGTTTATGTGTGTGTGTGCATGTGTGCACATGTATGTATGTATGCCTCTGTGCGTATGTGTCTATACACATGCACATACATAGATATATTGTACTGTATTTACTATCTATTGTATATATACTATAAATTCACTGTATAGGATTTTTTTTTAAGAATGGGACAGTTAGACACAAAGTGGTAGTAAGCAGCATCAATTTCAGTTATATGGATGGAGTGAAACTAATACAGAGAATATTGAATGGAACCTGATTTTAACCTTGATTGTATGCCATACCAAACTATAATCTTTCTAGCTCTTTTCAATTTTGGATGATTACCCTATAAGAATTGGATCCCAGATGTTGAGAACCTGTAGTAACTTCTCTTCTTATTTGAGTCAGTTGGAATTAACTAGTAGGATATATGTAGGAGAGGCTTTTTGAAGTTTAGAGAAAATTTCCATTAAATCCTGGTTTTCTGCCTCTCCAGATTGTGTTCATTTATGGTATATGTTTTTGTTAGATTTCTGATTACCTTTATTTCATGAGCTTAAAGTGCATGTTCTATTCCTTTCTCCATTGTTATTCTCTGTGTTATTCACACAGAAAGGTAATGTACTAAGCTGGGCTCAAAGATATTGATACATTTCCACAAATCAGTATAGGCAAGAACTGGGTCACCACGGTCCTACTGCAGCCTTTAAATCAGTATACAACTTAGAATTCTCCTGGTACTATGAGCAACTAAGGGTAGCCAAGAAGAGCAAATGATTAAAATAATGACAACATTGTTATGTGAATCTTTTGACTTACATACTTTCATCAGATGTTGAGATGCAAGCATGTAATGGCAGCACTTGCATGATATTACTGAATGCAGAACATCATGTTGGTGCCATCTCAGTTTGAGGGATCCAGATGTTAATTTTCTCTGATAGAGCAAGGCATTCTCTAACCTTTGGATTCACTCTCTACACTTAGTAAGTAGATGGGGAAATATAATAATGCCTCTAAGACTGAAGCTTGGAGATATATATATATATATATATATATATATATATATATATATATATATATATATATATATATATATATATATATATATATATATATATATATATATATTATTATTTATTTATTTATTTGTCAATTGCTTACAAGATAATAGGTATAAGTATAAACATAGTTATGAATACATGAAATGGATACATATAAGAAAAATAAAAAGAAACAATAGGACAGGGATGCTAGGCACGTTGGTGCACTTATGCATGCCCCCTACAGACATCTTAGGAAAAGGGTGAGGTCAATAGTAGACAGTCTAAGGTTAAAGTTTTTGGGGTTTGGTGAAGAAACCACAGAGTCAGGTAGAGTATTCCAGACATTGACTACTCTGTTGCTGAAGTCGTATTTCCTGCAATCAAGTTTGGTGCTAACCTTGAGTTTGTATCTATTGTGTGCTCTTGTATTGTTATTGTTGAAGCTGAAGTACTCATTAACAGGTAGGACATTGCAATGTATGATTTTATACACTATACTTAGATCGGACCGAAGGCAGCATAGTTCTAGGTTTTCTAGGTCTAGAATTTCAAGTCTGGTGGCATAAGGTATTCTGCAACGAGTAGAGGAGTGGAGAACTCTTCTTGTGAAATATTTCTGGACTTTCTCAACTGTGCTAATATCAGATACATAATGTGGATTCCAGACTGATGAGCTGTATTCGAGTATTGGTCTAGCAAACGTTTTGTATGCTGTAGTTAGTAGTGTGATATTACGAGAGAAAAAGCTACGTAGGATTAGGTTAACAATTCTTAATGCCTTTTTGGCTATGTAGTTACAGTAGGCTCTAGCACTTAGATCATTAGAGATGAGTACTTCAAGGTCCTTGACAAAGTTTGGATCCTCAACAAGGTCTTGACTATTCAGCTTGTATTTTATTTTCTGATTTTTTTTGCCAATAGGTAAGACAGAGCATTTGTTTGTTGAGATTTGAAGTTGCCATTTGTTTGACCATTCTGATACATAGTCGAGGTCTTTTTGAAGGGTAGCATTATTTTCTGTGGTATTGAATAGCTTTACATCATCAGCGAAGAGAACAAAATTGCTCTTAATATGATCACGGAGGTCATTTATGTAGAGTATGAAGAGAGTTGGTCCTAGAACACTGGCTTGGGGGACACCACTGTTGACAGGTACAGAATTTGATAGGACACTCCCAATTTTGACCATTTGTTGTCTGTTTGACAGGAATGCTTCTATCCAGCTATTCAGTTGTCCAGAGATACCATAAGATTTTAGTTTTAGGAGTAGTTTGTCGTGTACCACTGAATCAAAGGCTTTACAGAAATCTATGTAGATTGCATCTATTGCTTTGCCCTGATCGAATTGTGTAGTCCATATTTTTTTGCAGTGTAAGAGTTGCAGATTACAGGATAGTTTTTTTTCTGAAACCAAATTATTTATTAGAGAGTAGGTTGTTTATCTCTAAGTGGAGGATAATGGATTGGTTAATAATTGATTCCATGACTTTACAGGTGACTCAGCATAAAGAGATTGGTCTGTAATTTTCAACTAGGCTGGGGTCTCCCTTTTTGAAGATGGGGATGACTGTGGCTTTTGACCATTATTTTGGCAAGGAGCTGGTCCTGAAAGATTTTTCAAAGATTATGCTTAGAGGTTTGGCTATGGTAGTGGATAGCTTTTTAAAGAAGTAGGCACATATTCCATCCAGTCCAATAGATAGAGATGGTTTTAGATTGCGTAGTGCTTTTTCAACATTGTCTTCTGTAAAATCGATATGTATTAGATCATTGTACTGTAGTTGTCTGTGGTTCGACTAGGAAATACTGGGCATGATCCATTGCTGTTTACAAATACTGAGCCAAAGAATGTGTTAAAGAGGTTGGCTTTAATGGTGTCGTCATTGCAGTCTTTACCATTAGGTCCTTTCAGGGGTGGGATGGAACTTGAGTCTTTTAGTTTGTTGTTTACAAAATTGTCGAAAGCGTGGGTGGAATTGGTGCGTAGAAGGTTTTCCTCTTGTTTCATGTGATAATTGGTGCTTTCAGTTTTTATCTGGTGGCATAAATTTTTGTATCGGCTTTTGAAGTTGGCAATGTGACCAGATTTGTTTTTCTGCCAAAGTGATCTCTTTTTTGATTGAAGTTTCCTTATTGTTTTGAGTAATATGTTTTTTTCTGTTTTGGGAAGTTGTTATTGGTATATATAGTTTGATGACTCTTTTGACTTCAAGTAAAAATATGTTGTTATGGTCTTCAACAGTATCGCATCGAGTGAATAGAAATTGCCAATCAAGGGATGAGAGATCGTTATCTATAAGATCATAGTTGCCTTTTTTGAAGTTATAATTGGGGATTACGTCGTTGTGATGATTTTTGTGTGGATGTATGTTGAGACAAAAGTCAATCATGTTGTGGTCACTGTTGGAAAAAGGTTCTTTAATTTGTATTCCATAAATTGAATTCAAACTATTGTAGAAGATGAGATTGAGACAGTTGTTAAATCTAGTATTGTTGGTTACTAGTTGTTCCAGTCCCAGATCTTGGTATGATCATGAGAAGATAGCAGCCAATGCTATGATCTTGTTCTAAATTACAGTTCGTCCTCAATTTACAACCATAATGGAGCTTGGAATTTCCATCGTAAGTTATGATGGTCATAAGTCAAAGTAACCATGTAACCAAGCCCAATGTTTTGCTCTTTTTTTTTTTTTTTTTGTGGTGGTGGTGATCCTTAGATGAACAAGATCATTGTAAATCAGATCAATGTATTCTTATGATTACTTTTTTTTTTGTTGCCAAAAATTGACCAAAAAAGCTGAAAACTGACTAAAAATCATAAATTGTGGTCACATGACTGTGGAATGGTGCAACTGTTTGTAAAGGTGGCTTGGTTGCCAAATGCCCAATAAATGATCATGTGACCAGAATAGGGTTCCTAGGTAGCTTTTGGTGAGTGCTTGCTAAGTAACCAGTTGTTAAGTGATGACTACCTGTACTTCTTTCCCTGATTGCCTTTGGAACAAAAAATGGTAGCTGAAGATTCAGTACCAGATCTTTCAAACCTGGAGTATTATTTGTGTCTTAAAGATTCTATATTCAAGAATACTGTACCAAATCAGTTCCTGCTCTTTTAGTAGATTTGACAATATTATTTATTTTTTTTAAAAATGAAATTTTAACACATCAGTTAAATCAACTGAGAGAAGGGTAGGGACCGAGAGAATGGACCTCTTTGATTTATATCATATAGGGGAGTTGTAGTGTTGTATATGCAAAGAATTCTTCTGTGGATTCACAGAGACTCAATTTTAAGACAACACAATACAGGAGACTATATAATGTATTGCCTTTACTTTGGAAAATGAGAAAGTGCCTTAAATTTTAATATTAATGATTTTTGATTTATGAGTAAATTCCCCAGAGTCCTTGTTTTCTGGTATATAGTGCATTTTAACTCTGGACCATAACACATCTGATGGGAGCTTTTGCAGTAATGATGCTGTTAGTCTTATAGGTACACAAGCTGTTTGGTTTGTTGCTTATTTGTTTGTTTAATTTATATCCCTATATATAATTTTATATTAGCACAATGCCATGGAAGTATTAATTAGCAGCCTTGTTCCCGCTCACATCCTGAGTGAGTAGCAGATTTCAGAGCTTGGACCAGTGTTTTGAGATGAGAGAACAGCAATGACATGGATGGGGCAGATGATAACATGGTGCTTCCCCTCAGTGGTGGGATTCAATTTTTTTTTTACTACCAGTTCTGTGGGTGTGGCTTGGTGGTCGTGGCAAGGGAAGGATATTGCAAAATCCCCATTCCCTCTCCACCCCCACTAACCTGCTTTCTAGCTCTGTTCTCCTGTGCAGGAGAACATAAGAAGACCCAGCCGATCAGCTGAGACTCGTGAGGCAGAAAATAGATGGGGGTGGGACCAGTCAGAGGTGGTATTTGCTGGTTCTCCGAACTACTCAAAATTTCCGCTACCGGTTCTCCAGAACTGGTCAGAACCTGCTGAATACCACCTTTGCTTCCCTTGTATGTATTAACTGTCCAGAAAGCATCCACGGTTTTAAAAAAAACATACGTGGATGTGGGAGATGAGCGAGGTATGAGAAAATACAGTGCTCAGATTCCTACTGCATGTTAGTGGCTTTATCATTTCTTCCCAAACAGGGTCACCCGTGAAATAATAGTCAGTAGAACTCTCAGGTATTCATTTAAGCGGCTTTCATTATAACAGACTCCCCCCTTCTTTTGCCAGAATATATAGCAAATGCATTCTTTTGTCAGGTATTTAAGAGCTTTATTGTATGGAGTGTGTTTTGCTGGAAAACTACTGTAGCAATCATAAAAGGTCAGGGATTCTTGTTCTCTAAAGCCTGAGGCGTTTCAGATATTTGCCGGGCGTGCACAATGTAGTCTCTTCTACATCGCATTTCCTGTAGATTTCAACTTGGCAAGAAAGGGGAGAATACTTTTCTAAGTGGAGAGGGTAATTGAATTGCCAGTCTCCGTGATTCATGCCTCGAAACTCTTTGAGAAAAAGATGCCACTCTATTGTAAATTAGTGCGATTCTGTACAGTTCAGGCCAAAACTTACTTTCATTCCTTTTCATGAAAGAGGATTACCTCTCTGCTTCTAAAGGGTGAAGACTCCATTGGTGTGTCTTTCGGGGGGGTGGGTGGGGGGAAGCAGGAGGGGTGTCTGCATAGTCAAGTTCACACAGTTGAACTCTATCTCAACAGATGAAACATACTTTAGCCGCCTCATCCTGTGCCTTGGTGCTTTGGGCGGCTGGCAAGCCACGGAGAGGAGAAAGACAACAAACATAAAAATTTTCCCCAGTACAGATCATTTGCTACTAAAGATCAGATGTGTATAAAAGATTTTTCTGAGAAGCTTGAAGGGATCATAATTTATTCATGCTTTCACCAAGACAAATCTTGTTATAAAGCAAATGTTTGCTCTGTTGTAAAAGAAGGAAAAAAACACATGAAAGAATGCATGGCGTTTTCTTGTTTATTTCTCATTTGTATTAATAGGACTTGCCCTTAACATGCCAGAGGCTAATATTATCATATCTAAGGGTGCATCAATCCTGATATTCCGTTGCCATTGCTTTTTTCAGTTGCTTTTTTTTTTAAAAAAGACCCTTTCTTAAGTTGCTGAAAGGAATAGAAGCCCACATACTACTATTATTAATCTACAGTATATACTATTACCTGTACTTCTGTGCTACATTGGACAATTTCTATTTGTATTATATTACTGTTGCTATTACACTATTATTAATATACAACAGAGTTTTAATTTTTACAGACTCTCAACTGTCTTTAAGTTCTCTCCTTCCTTCCCTCCCTCTCTTTCTTTTTCTTTCTGCCCATATTCATAATAGTTGTCCTTATCTATCTTCAGTTGCAGAAAGATGATACCTATGATGGTAGTCTTGCTTTCCAACTATATTTGAATTCTGAGGTTTCTGGACATGGGGAGAAAGGAAAGTAGAAAGGTAGAAACCAGCATATATAGGGTTTTGCAGATCCTGCCTTTCCCCAAAATTGGTTGCAGAGAGAATATGAGAGGCTGGACAGAGGGTAGGAAGGGAAATCATCTTGCTTCTACTGAGAAACATTTCTGTCAAAAGAAAAACGATATTGGATTCCACCTGAAATGCAGATTATATATCAAAAGAAGGACCTTTCTTGCCATTGGTAAAATATCCAGCTTTCCTATTTTGATATTTCTTTTAAAAATATTTGCTGGGTTCCTCATTTGCAGAGTTTTCAATTATTTGTGAATGGTGAACCCGAGTGTACAAAAAAGCCACCATCCATGGCATTTTATTTGTATTAAATGAATTTTCTCATGGACGATCAGTTTCTTTTTCAGGTTTTTGCAAGCCTTTATGCCCATGTACATCATCCATCATAGTTATTCTTCTACAATTTGAAAATAACAAATAATGGTTAAGTGGTATAATACAATTAGGCAGTGCTCTTATTTGTCCCCTTAGACCGGGGCTGTCAAACTCCTGACCCATGGACTGGATGTGTCACACGCTGGCCACGCCCACGTCCAGTTTAGCGAAGGGGAAAAAAGTCCCAATATGTCACATGACGCCACCATGACGATGTGCGTTTGACACCCTGCCTTACACTATAGTGCAACATGTAGTCTCGGAAAGTCCCATTTATTTGAAATGAAACTTTCAAGCTTAATTAAAAAATATCCTAAAAGTACTTTTTGTAAGATTAATCATATGTATTTCCAAGTATATATTCTTCTAAGAAGCATGTCTCTACAATCCAACATGTAATTTGTATTCTGTTTCTGTTTATACTGTATAACTATCTGTCTAAATTGTTTATTAATAGGCTTATTAAATATTTTTACATATAAAAGATAAACATGTAAATATATGAAGCTATCTTGAAAAAAGATAAAAGTGCAAAGGACAACAGAGATTGAAAAAGAAAAAAAGATAATTAAAAAACAACTACAGATCTTTAGAGTTACAAACCAACTTCTTTCTCCCTCGTTAAAATTATATTACATTCTCTTCTGTCTCATATTCAACCTTTTTTAATCAGCAAATCATTTTTTTCTGATTTCAGCAAAAAGTTCTTAGGGGTTTCCAGTCTTTTATAGAAATGATATATTATATAACTAATATTTAAAGTAAATGAAATTTTCATAATTGTCATTGGACTTTTGCTGTGAAGCTGGTGTAGTCAAAACACTGACATAATTTGCACTTTGTGTCAATGCTGGATAAATTTGGGCTCCTCAATTAAACATTATAAATAAACATGTGACAAACTCTGAACGTTAATTAGGATGAAAGAAGATAAGATGGACTAAGCAGAAGAGAACAATAAATTCACAGAGTTCTTTACGGAAAATACACTTAGGGTTTTATTTAATTTGGCCCTTACCCATAGACAATTTATGGTAATTTTGGCATAAAGTCTGACAAATGGATCTTGTTTATCATTTTAAGACAGGTGGAAACTGTACAGTTAGTTCTTTCAACCTTATACATAGTTCTTTTCCCTCCTATCTTTTTTTTTTGCTTAACTTCTGTAATGAAAAGATTTCTGTCAGACTTAAAAATCTGCACATTTTAGTAGGTCATATGATTTGTTCATTACTCTTGAATGGATAGATTTTAATTTTCTTCATTACTTTTCTTTCACTTCCAGCAAATTTCATTATTGTTTCTTTCCTTCACCTATCCGCCATTGTTACTTATCTGATTCCCATTTCAGAATCTCTCAGATTGCAGTTCCCATCTATGTAACTATGGCAGCTACTGACTCTGTGGCTGAGGAAGGTGGGACTTGTAGTCCAAAAATAATCTGGGGCATCAGGTTAGAAAATGCTACTGTGGCTCCTGGTTATGCCAACTTTTCATTTCATCACCTCCTTCATGCTCTCTTTGTCTCTCTTTTTATTTATTATGGCACTTCCTTCTCTCTTCCCCTTCCCTCTGTTTTGTGTTTAATTCTATCATTTAAGATTTAAAATGTAATGAAACATAGACGTTAGACACAAGAGGGCCTGTTCTCAAAATGACAGCTCAAATTGTGCATGCAAATTGGAGACTGTGTGTGAAAGTCTGTACTCATTTGCACAAGCCATGCGCGCTCATGCATGCCATTTAAAACTGCTACATTTAATTTTAATAAGTAGGGCTTCAAGAAAATGTCTTTAATTTTAGAGGCAGGGTAGATGTCACCTACATGCCACTAAAAATTGTTGCCAAAAATCACCTGCCAGAGTTCAGAAGCAAAATGATACATGGAATCATTAACACGAAGAACTGATTTTTTAAAAAGAAAAAACTTACAGCTGCTATGCACTGGGTTATAATTACATAGAAATATGCATTTTAATTAACCTTTCTAGTAGGATTTCTGAGGTATGGGATTTTTTTTTTTAAGTTGAGTTTTATTGAGGGTTTTTTCCTCCCTGCTCATCTTGATCTTTTTCCAGGTCACTAAGTACAAATGCATTCAAGAGAAAAGTAAGAGTGTTGTTAATGTATTTGAAATACTGACTTTTCTTAAGATGTCTATCAGTACTTAATGTACTAGGATGGCTGACAGCTGGTTTTGGTTGCCATAGTGTAATTATGTAGAATAGACTGTCTCTATGACACTGCTTCAATGAAAGAATATCTCTCATTCTAGATGACAAAGACTAAATGACATTATAAGAACCAGCATACGGTTCTTTTTCTTTAGCTGTGTAAAACTATAGCACTGTTTTGATGACGCAAGTCAAATGATGTGATGTAAAGATCAATGGCTAAAATAAAATACATATTGATAACCTGTCATAGTCTCCGTTCATGTGTTCTACCTCTTCCTCTATTGTCAAGAAGCACACTACTAGCGGCATGCTATCTAAAATAATGTTTAAAAACTCATGATTTTTAATTTCCAAATTTAATAGCAAGAGCAAGAGACTTATACATTGCTTCACAGTACTTTACAGCCTTCTTTAAGTGGTTTACAGAATCAGCATATTGCCTCCAACAATCTGGGTCCTCGTTTTACCGACCTTGGAAGGATGGAAGGCTGAGTCAACCTTGAGCCAGTGAGATTTGAACTGCCAAATTGCTGGCAGCTAGCAGTCAGCAGAAGTAGCCTGCAGTACTGGCTTCTGACTACTGTGCCAACCATGGCTCATAATTCATTCATCATCTTCCTAACTCTGGTTAGTTAATTAATTAATTAGATTAATGCAGTTTCTTGGTGTCCTCAAAGACAAATGCTTGTCACCTCAAGTTGTCCCTAGCCATGGACTAGTTGGACTTGTTCCAAGAATAATTTTGCATTTCTTTTTAGTCATTCCATCCATCCACTCCATCTATTATCTTCTAGTTGCCTCAATGGTAGTCATTTCTGTAATCTAATTGAAACTTCTGGTCTTCCGCATAATTTGATAAACACCAGTTTGCATACAGAAGAAATAGATCTACAGAGGATGCTATAGCCATCACTCTTCACACTACTCTGGCTCATTTGGAACAGCTTGGGAGGGCTATGTGAGGATGCTTTTTGTAGATTTTAGCTGTGCATTTAACACAATACTTCCACATAGACTAATGTCTAAACTTATGGATTTTGGACTTTCTTATTCAATCTGCCTTTGGATTATGGATTTCTTGTCTGGACGCTCTCAGGGAGTCAGATTAGGTAATCATATATCTTCAGCCCTTATTCTTAACACAGGTACACCTCAGAGTTGCGTGTTGAGTCCCTTACTGTATACTCTTTATGTGCATGACTGCATTCCCACTCACACTAGTAATCCTCTTACTAAATTTGCACTTGATGCAACAGTGGTGGGACTCATTTCCGGTTGGTGGGGGAATGAGTCTACCTACCGAGATGAGATGGACCAGTCACTTTCGTGGTCTCATGGAGACAATAACTTGGTCCTTAACACCAATAAGACCAAGGAGCTTATACTGAATTATAGAAGGAATAGATCAGTCATCCAGCCCTTGCTTATCAATGGAGACGGAGTGGAGCAAGTGGCCAGTTTTAAGTTTCTGGGTGTTATCATAAAAGAGGATCTGACCTGAGGTGCTCACATTGCAGCACTGGTCAAAAGGGCCCAGCAGAGATTATACTACCTGAGACTTCTCAGAAAACAACAACTGAATGAAAAACTGCTGGTGACCTTCTGCGCAATTTGCTGTGGCCGCGCCTTTCTTCATTTCCCCCGGGAGAAGGAGGACACAGGCAACGGAAGCTGGAGCAGCAGTGCCACTTGTTTTTTTCTTTCTCCCAGGGAACACACTGCTTCCAGCCTGGCCTGGCCAGTGGGTGGGCGGCCAGCCGGCTGGCCCTTGAGGGGCATCTTTACTTTGCTGGGGCTGAGAGGGGCGGCAGAAGTGCCCATGTGCAGCAGCCCTGGTACTTCTGCCCGCCCTGCCCTCCCGGAATACCACTGCTGCGGACGTTCACTTATTTCCTTTCGTCCCCCAGGACCACCGCCACCTGCATCCTCCTCCCCGGGGGAAAGGAAGAAAAGCACGGGCGCAGCATGCTCTGGCCTCCATTGCCTTCTTCCTCCTTCTCCAAAGGGAAAGGAAGTAAGGCACAGGCGCAGCATGCTCCGGCCTCCATTGCCTGCATCCTCCTTCCCCCCTCCCCGGGGGGAAAGGAAGAAAGGCATGTGTGCAGCCACTGCCCTCCATCGCTGCCCCCATCACCACCTGCTTTCTGCCTTCTCGTGCCGCCTGCTGCTCTGGAGCTCACCAGACCATTTTGACCCGATCAGACCAGGTGTGTGTGCGTGAGAGAGAGGGGGCTGGAGTGGGGGGGCGCTGCCTGTTTTCTTCCTTTTCCCCCACCTGCTGCTGACTGGAGATCATCCAAGGCCGTGTGTGTGTGTGAGAGTGTGTGTGTGTGTGTGTGTGTGTGTGTGAGAGAGAGAGAGAGAGAGAGAGAGAGAGAGGGCTGGAGTGGGGGGCACCCCCGTTTTCCTCCTTTTCGCCCGCCCGCTGCTGACTGGAGATTGTCCCAGACCAGGTGTGTGTGTGAGAGAGAGGGGGGCTGGAGTGTGGTGGTACCACCCGTTTTCTTCCTTTTCCCCTGCCTGCTGCTGATTGGAGATCGTCCCAGACCAGGTGTGTGTGTGTGTGTGTGTGTGTGTGTGTGAGAGAGAGAGAGGGGGGGGGGCTGGAGTGGGGGGTGCCACCCATTTTCTTCCTTTTCCCCTGCCCGCTTCTAACTGGAGATTGTCCCAGACCAGGTGTGTGTGTGAAGGCGGGGGCAGAGGGAGAGAAAGAAAAAGAAAGATCAGAAAGAAAGAAATATAGAGAAAGAGAAAGAGAAAGAAAAGGAAAGAAAAAGAAATGGGAAGGGAGAGAAAGAGAGGCAACTCTGTGCTATTATTTTTAATTGTTTCATTATTTATCATGTATTAATATTTTACACTGTCCCTATACTACATCTAGAGTGATTTTACTGCTTTTCTTTTGCTCAGGGCTACCACATTTTTCAGGGATTTACATCAATGTCTGGTCCAGAGCATAAATATGGGTGTGTTTATTTTGTACATCAGTCCAGCTTAATATGCTATTCCTGGTATGTGATATTTTGTATACATACAGAGAAAGAAGCACTCATGATCTTTGACTTAGGCTTACTGTCAAACTTCTGCCATAATAATTGCTGTTTTGAACAGGTTGTATTACACGAATGGCTATTTTATATGTGAAATTATGAAATATATTTGAGTAGAGATCCTAGGAAAGTGTCAGAATGACAGAATAACACTTAGAGGGACCTTGGGGGAACCCTATACCATTTCAGAGAAATGGCTGTCCAGTCTTTTCTCAAAAACTTCCAGTGATTGAGCACCCAGAACTTCTGGAGACAAGCAATTCTACTGGTTAATTGTTCTCACAGTCAGGAAGTTTCTTCTTAGTTTTAGGTTGCTTCTCTCTTTGTTCAGTTTACATCCATTGCTTTTTGTTTGCATTCTGCTTCTTTGGAAAATACAGTATATTGCCCCCACTTCTTTGTGGCACCCCTTAAAAGCCTGTTGCCTATCACACTTTTGGGCAAAGCATGTGAGCCATTTCCTCCTTTCAGTGATCCATGAAAGTGCATCTATAGTATGTAGATAATAAAGTCAAAAAAAGCTGAATAATATTTTTACAGAACTATAGATATGTTGAGGCTGGGTGTGACAAGGAATGGCTGGGAGGGGAGGGGCCAGACGAGGCACCCCTTGACGTGAGTGACATTGATTTGGCCACACCCACCCAATCACATGACCAAGCATGCCCACCAGTCACATGACCACCAAGCTGCGCCCACCCAGTCACATGACCACAAGCCACACCTACCAAATAAGCCACGTCCACAGAACCGGTAGTAAAAAAATTTGAATCCCACCACTGACTGCACTCTGTATGGTTTGCCAATTGCATAGTGGCAGATAGGACAGCACTTCAGAGGGTTAATGTCATTGCCCAGAAGATCATTGGTTGCCCTCTCTCCTCTTTGGAAGAGCTTTATAGCTCCCGCTGCTTTAAGAAAGTTCAAAACATTCTTAAAGATCCATCTCATCCTGGGCATCCTTTTTTTGAACTATTACCAATTGGTAGACGGTACAGGACAATAAAAACAAAGACAAATAGGCTGAAAAACAGTTTCTATCACAAGGCAGTAACTATATTGTATTCTACTGTACAGTGCAATATTAATGCAATATTGGGTTTTCAATTCAATTATATAGAATGTGAAGGATGTGTGTTTGTGTTTTATTTTTCTAGTTATAGTGTACACTGGAGATGGTATTTAATTTCGTTGTACGAGGTGCAATGACAATAAAGTAAACCAAAGTCAACTAAGTAAGTAAGTAAGTGAGTGTTTGCTTTCAGGCCACTGCCTTGAGGGAGTAGTTTTTATTTGATGCAGGATGATGATGATGATAATGATTTCTATTAATCCATAATTCAACAGTATCTATCTTTTGTTGCTCACTGTTTCTCATCACCTAGCTTGCACAAGTTTACATTATCACTGGAAAACCATAGCTTTAACTATCTTATATTTGTTGTCATGGGAATAACCTGATAGTTCATGATCTCATATAATTCTTTCTTCGCTATGATTTTTTTTTTATTATTATAGCACATTGTCCATCTTTAACTATTCTTGAGACCAGGAAAACAAAACACTTTTTTTCCTTTCTGTTCCCACCCCACCTTTTCCTTCTTTTTTCTTTTCCTGCACTTTTTACATTTTTATTTTAATATTTTTCTATACCATGTGAATTGTATTAGTTTTATCTGTGTACTGTAGTCTTCAATAAAATTATTAAGCAGCATAATCTCATTTCTTAAATTATGTAATTGTCTAATTTAATGTATCATATTCCTGCTCTAAGTTCTTGTATATCTAAAATATTCAATTTAGGCTGTTGTATTTTATGTTTTCCTTGGTTCAGGCTCTCCCATTCTAAAACAATTTTCCTTGAAGCTTAGGGTAGCCATGTGTCATCTCTTCCAAATCTACTTGTGAGTGCTTAGCGTTGTTCTATAGACACTAGAAGAGTGCTTTCTGGTCTAGGATCATTATCTGACACCAAAATCTGTCCAAACATTTCAACATGTCAGACTTTATACAGGCCAGTAATAGGACTAAAATGCCGGCAGGGCAGAGATTTAAGAATATAATACAGCTCTGATAAGGTTCTAGCAAAAGCTTTAATGAAGAAAATGGCTCCTGAAAACTGGATTCAGCTTCCATCAATGGCAGTCCCCAAATTCAAATCCTATATGTCTTTTTTCAGATCTTTAGGTCTTAAGGACAAAAACCACAGAAATGATTGGCACTTGTACATTATTATTACAGCAGTCTGGTCTGATCCTTGGCCGTTTGCTAGCCATTTCCATGTAGTTTTCTTGTCATCAGTACTGCCCTGCCTGCAGTGATCCCATACCTAGTTATCTGCAAACGACTTTAGCTAAATTCAGTGGAGTTTTTTTTTTTAGTAATAATGGTGGAGAATTAATTTGGTTTGCACTTTAAAATAGTTTGGTCCAATTCAATCAAGTTGCATGATTAAAATGCATTGAAAAGCATGAAAAGAAAAATGTATATATAATTTAAGTACATATAAAGTGTACTTGACATTAAGTGCTAATACAGGTAAAATACATGATTTCTTTTTTATTCCCAACACATTATGCAGACTTTGTCAGATGTTTTTAAAAAGAGATATATGACTGTAATAGAATAAATTTGTGCTTCTATAAATTTGAAAGTTATAGAAGCCAAAACACAGTTTTCACCCTCCCTATTTTGGAATAACAGCAGCGCCATAGCCCTTGCCTTCTAACTTGAAAGGAAGCTGCACTGAATACAGTGACATTTGTGTTTGAATATTGTCCCTATCAATATTTCGTTAAGCCATTTTTTCAAACAACGAGCCGCACATTCTAGTTTATTAAACTGCAATTTAAGCCAGCATGGTTCATTACTTCTTTGCTTCTCTCTTTAAATGGTAAATAAGACAGAGGTAATTTAACTTGATGTTTATATCTGGGATCACAGTTTATTGGTTAGAAACTAGCCAAGGTTCTTTATGAATTTAAAATTAATTTTATATCATCATCTTCATCATCGCCATTGTCTACCCACTGCAGGGTGAAGGCCTCTTCTGCATGTTTCCAACCAATATGGTCTTGAGCTTTCTTTTGCCAACTGGGCCTGCGATAGTTCCTGATGTTGTCGATCCATCTTGTTTTAGGTCTCTTTTCTGGATGCTTTTTATCGTGGAATCCAAATGTTATATATTGACTTGTTAATGGGTAGAACATAATCTTAGGTTTGGATGTAATTCTTCCCTCTTTAATGACAACCTGTAGAAATCTGCTATTTGTTAACTCAGTTTATAGCAGGGGTGTCCAACCTTGGCAACTTTAAGAGTTGTGGACTTCAACTCCCAGAATTCCTCAGCCAGCAAAGCTGGCTGAGGAATTCTGGGAGTTGAAGTCCACAACTCTTAAAGTTGCCAAGGTTGGACACCCCTGGTTTATAGTTTTATGAGCCATGTGATTATTTTAATTTCTCCTTCCAAATCTAAAAATGATAATGTGGGGCAGGGCGGGGGAGAAACCTCGGCAACTGGGTGCTCCAAAATAGGGAGCTGCTTGATATCAGCATACTTTATTCAGTGTTGTCTGGACCTTCTTAGAGAGAAGACTTTGCCAGGACAATGATTTTGAGCTTTTTTTGTGATTAAATCTTTGATCTTTGTGTGGATTAAATTCTTTCATCTTTCCTGGATTAAACCAATACTAGCAAGTGTATGTGAGGAAGGGATAAAAATATGCTCCTTTGTTTGCAGTAGAAAGTAGGGACGGAGAATATAATTGGGGACTATTTTGAAGACATTTATTTCCAGCTCCTTCTCTTATTGCGTTTATGTATACTGTCTTAGAAGGAAAGTTTCATTAAAATTAGATGGATTTACTTTTATGAAAAGACTGCTTTGGGCTCATTGATGGATAATGATAGGCATTCCTTCTATCCTAATTATGTAGAACATATAGTGATGAAGTCTAGAAGGCATTATATTGGGGGAGAATGTATTATGTATTTGAAAAAAAAAAACTACTGATCACAAAATCTCTGCTGGGGGCATATGTAATATGTGCCGGAACTAGAGGAAAATCTAAATGGTACGAACATTTCCTGATATAAAATGTAATTTCTTCTGGTCTAACAGTTATTGATCCAACATCTTTTAATAGGTTTTTCCAAGTAAAAACATTCTCATTCACATGCATATTATGTAATGCTTCCAAGTGGTACATGCAAAGATCTGCCTCTGTCTGCTACCAATTATTGATGTCTGTTTAAGACTGGCTTCTATTCTTTTGGTTACCAATGCAGTACTAATTGACATTTTGATAAAGGGAAGCACGAAAATCCTGTCCACTTAGATGCATATTTTGCTGTGGAATTGCCCAACAGAAGGCATTTTGTAAACAAAGCATGAACAGGCATCTGTTAAATTAAAAACATTTACAAAGCATTCTAATATCTAAGGCTCTTTTCATTCATAAATAATGGTAAGAAGTGGACCTGTTTGAATAACTGTAATTCATTTTTGGTCCTATCTTGCAGGTACAGGCTTGGAATCCAGCTGCTTACTTCAGTTAAATCTTCTTTGGAGAACCTGGCCCATATTAAGAGGGCTGTGGTGCCTGCACTAAGCCGGCTGACTGAATTCTTAATAAATAAGAATATGTCTTGTTTGGTCTTTTACAGAGTTCAGAATTTTGTAGTTGTTAACAGGAAGCAAAACAAAGGGAATTAAAATTGAGGAAGAAAAGAGGGGCTGGGTAGGAAGCTGGTTGGAACTCAATTCCCTCTTGTACAATGGAGTGAATAGTTCAGAGTATTGCAGCGTAAATTCAGCGCCAGAAAAGTAAACATAGATGACTGAGGCTTCATTTAACTTCTTTATAAACATGTAAAGTAAATTTTACAATACCAGTTGTATATTTCTCCAACATGGAGCAAACTCAAACAGAAGCAGACATGTTACAGGTTCAGAGCAGAGCAGCAACTCGGGAGCTCACAAACAGACACCAGTTTCACTTTAGTTCAGCAGGCAAGTAAGCAAGTTAGTTTCATTTTCAATAGACAGACTAAGAGCTTAACAGAGCTGCAGAGGCTACTTCTAGTTTCAGTTTCCAAACAGTCCTCATTGGCTGACTTAGTTGTTATGTCTATTCGCTGGCTGACCAGTTCATGAATATACTCTGACAAATAGATGCTTTTCAACTTCCCACTTTAGGGCTGAGGTAGAATGAGTGGCCCAAAGTCACCCAACTTTAAGCCTATGGAAGGATTAGAATCTGGGTCTCCCTCTTTTAAGCAAGCAACACTACACCCTACTAGCATTTAAGCAACACTACACCCTACTAGCATTCTCTTTCTCTCTAATATGTGCATATTTATTTACTCATTAAATTGATACGCTGCTCACCTCCCTGACAGACTATGGGTGTCTTAGAAAAAAGTAAAAAAAAAGATAAATATACCATAGAAACAATTCATTAAAAAAAAAAACTAAATAACAATAGATGGCACTGGAATGAGATCTTCTTACCTCATCGATCATCTCCATCGGTGGGTGCCCCCAGCAGGGCCCCAGGCCAACTGGCAAGACCAGGTTGTGATACTTTTCGAGAAGGCCAAAAGGGTGGGAGCAGTTCTCACTTCCAGTGATAGAGTGTTCCACAGGAAGAGGGTCACAAAGGCTTCTCTCCTTGATCCCACCCATTCTTTAGCAGATGATGTCCATAGCAGGCGCCTTTCAGTGGTATGAATGGAGCAGGCGAGTCCCATTGGATAACATTAGTTCTATTGATATGCTTATATGTGCAGTTGCATAAGACAATAAGGAAGTGCAAGGTAGATATGGTTGTAATGAATTTCAATCCTTGTAAAAAAGTTATTCTATTATTTCATGCAGGCTAGGAAAAAAAATATGAGGAATCATATTTTTCAAAAAATATGGGTCACAGGCATAAAGACAACTGGTTAGTTCTTATTATGTTCTTTAGATTTTGCCTTTTAATTAATATTAATATCTTTCATTGTTTTCGTGATCCCTGAAAGAATTTAAAATAGTGCTAAAATATACCAATCACAATGCAGTTCAGAATTCACTTGCTGTATTCTTCTTTAATTTGTTTGCTATATTATTCTTTAATAAAATGGTAGCTCATGATGCATACTTCCCAGTGGTTACATAGTTCATGTAAACTATACATAATAGGTTTAAATGCAATGAATAATGCATCTTGGCATAAATTTAATCACAATAATAACCCAGTAACAGAGCAAAACATTCAACATTTGAATTTACATAATGGAAGAATTCTAATGAAGACACCACACAAGTAAATTAGTACATGAAAATTTGTCTTTTAACTGTTAGATAATTAATTGGTTTTAACAGGAAAAAATAAGCACCTGTTGAATAGGTTGCAGAGAGCATTCTATCAATGCATTAAAATGATTCCACATTTGCATGTGCTGATTTGGCATTTATAAGTAAATACCTTTTTAAATTTCGCTTTAGTGTAAAAGACATCTGGTTTGATATTTCAACTTTCATCATGCACTAAAAGACTCTAACATTCTGACAAATAAATTGAGTTATATTTTCATGCATTGCTTCCTTTAAAATGACAATATGTAACTTGATGGTTACCATCTAGATTAGCTAGAATGTTAATGTAAGGCAGTTTGCAAGAATGATGGAACAAAACTAGCCCACTCTCCATCTGTTTCTTTTTTCAATCAATGTGCCCGAAGCTTTGAAAACAACTTATTGCTTCACATATTTTAAAATTAATCTTTTCAACAAATATTTTGTCAAAGCTGCTTAATAATTTCTTCCAATTTTCTATTTGTCATAAGAGAGAGTGGACAATTGAATAGAATGTATCCGTGAAGTATAAAAATGTAGAAGGCTGCATGTGTATTTCTGGCTCTTTCTTTGTCTCCAGAAGTTGACCAGCTGTGAGTACAGCTGCTTCAAATAATCATAGATAACCAGTTATTTTCTTCCATAAATTTAGAATATTGATTTCTTACTGAATTCAAAATGTTTTCCTCAAACATATGATACTCATTCATTGCACTAGTCATACAGCATGTACTGTAGCTTGCCTGATTACAAGATTTGTTATCTCGTATGTTTTCATGCAAGCTTCCACTTCTAATTTATCTGGTAGTTTCTATGATAGCAAAACTATTTTCTGTACTATTTTTCAGCCTGGTTTGTTTTCTTGTCTTGTTCATGATTTTTAAACCAGACTCTTCTGGATTTTAATCTGATTAAACTTCTGACTGTAGCCAGGATCTTCCTGTTGAAACTGCCATAGGACAGAAGAACTGAAGAAAGAATCTAGGGCCTGTGAAGCCCTGGGGAAATCAGTTCAAATGAGTATGAAGATTTATTGCCAGCTTAAGATCTCTACAAGAATCTGACCAACTATCCATTAAGGGAAATGAGTAGGAGATAAAAGAGGCATTCAAGGTGTGCCAGACCTAGATCTCTTGCAGATGCACAGGGACTCTTGACTTATGATTTCATATCAATCCAATATACTGTGTTGGGAAAGACTGCTCTAATAAGAGAAATATTTGGCATGTCTTTCATTTCAAACTGCAGATTTTGGGGTGGTGGTGGAATTCCTCACTATATATTTTCAGATATTGTAAATAATATATTAGGAGATACTGCAAGATCGCAGGAAAAGAGACTCGAGACCAGTGTGACTTTTCAGCTCTTTATTTTTTTGTATAGATCTGTGCTCGACCTTGGAGCCGCGGCAGCCCTTCATATAGGGATTGCTCGCGGCTCGCAGCCAATGATGGCTCTTTGAATCTCCCGCGATCGGCCCGGCCAATCGCGGTTGATTCCTATTGAGCCAATCACAATAGTTTACATGAACCAATCACTGTGCAGCGTCTCTGGACCAATCAAAAAAGGGTATTTCAAGTATGCTAATATAGAATAGATACAACACTCAATTGTTGATACAAAAGAAAATACACTTATTAGATGATGAGGTGTTTGGTGTGAGGCAAACCAGCATGAAGCTGCCCTTAGTCTCTCCAACAGCTGATCTGACTGAATCTTTGGTAATGTACCAACGTTGTGTGTCTGTTTTATACATTAATAAGTCTACTTTGCCAAAGGTCAGTAGTGAAGCTTACAGATATGCGATCAGTAATAATGAGAGGAAGTATCTTGATAGATCTTTCAGATGAGATTAACGTTATGAGCAAAACTGTATTATCTTGCAATTTTATCTAGCTAATTGATTTAGGATTGTAGGGTGCCATTTTAGATGCTTTCACAGGTTCTGTGTTATTTCTATGTAGAGATAATTTTGCTATGAATAGATGGGGAAGAAGCATAAAATCCATCTCAGCTAATAAGAAAATTTCAGTCTTTAAAAGATGACATGATTGAGAGTGGATTTAAAAATCTGTAAGAATAGGTAATGTGTTTTTTTTTATAAAATCATATATTATTGTAAAAAAATGGCTTACAAGCACAGGTTATACAGATAAAATGATGCAAGCAACTTGTCTAACATTCTATGTTTCCTCTAATATGAGATTGCAATGGTTTATTCCCTGTTCCTGCAGAATTACTATGGAGCTGCCAAAATGATATTTTCTGACAATCCACTGGGACTATCATGTGGGATGGTGTGTCCAACTTCTGATCTTTGTGTGGGAGGATGCAATTTATATGCCACTGAGGATGGACCAATTAATATTGGTGGACTGCAGCAATTTGCTACAGAGGTAAGTAAAATGTATTTAGATAGTTCTATTTTTCCTTCTTCACTTCACGCATGAGATTTTTCAGCAGTTCTTTTTTTTGGAACCTAATTAAAGCGGATGTGATAAGATTCCTTTTCTTCATATAGAACACAAAGCAGAGAGTTACTAGCAATTAAAAACTAGCTTTATCTTCTAAAGTAAGCACTGCACAACAGTTATAAAAATATCATTTATTCAAGTTTTCAGCCCCACATATAACTTTCAGGATAGATTTACAAGTGTAAAGTTAAATGTTTATTAGATCTACACCAAGTTAGTTAATATTGATTTTTTTTTTTCATTTTCATCATTATTTCAGTTACCAAACTAAGGTTCAGCTACCATAGTCTGGATTCAAAATGTAATACTTCAAATGGAAAATCAGAGGTATTAAAATGTCTCATTTGTAAGAAAGAAAAGACTCAATGGGATGCTAAGGCATTAAAAAAGAAAAAAGGCAGGATGATGCCACTATTTGAAAAATCCAATGTTTTAGTCACATGAATATCAGGCATGGAATATTTGAAAATGACTTTGAAATATTCTAGCCCCAAATCATTAACATCTTTGAAGGTAATAATTACAATTTTTAACTTTGTTTTCAAGGAACATGGTAGCTAGTACTGATTTAATCACAAAATATATGTGCTGAAAAGATTTATACTCAAACTACAACATTGATCTGTATATGAAAAAAATGAGGTGTAGCAAGGCGTTTTCACAATATTACAATATTTTATTTATATAATGAATATACCACTCTCATTTAAATAAGGTTGAATTTTGTAAGCTTCGATTTTTTGTTAAAACTTGCATGCTTTATGAAATAAATTTTTCATTCAATTACAGACAACATGCTATGATAATGAAATTGACCTTATTGGTCTTTGTTTAAACTTCAGACACTTACAAGTTTGTGCTGAATTTGTTATTATATAGTGTTCTACTCACAAACCCATTACACTATTATTTTTTGGAATAAGCAACATTATCAGGCACAGAAAGGAATAAACAATAGTAACCAAATAAATTCAAGGATAAGATCGGCTAAACAATCCCATGTGCCCCTCTCTCTATTTTTTTTTAATTCTTTAAACTTTTCACCTTTCTACATTTTATAAGGATTTCTTCAGCTTCGTCAACACTCATTTTTGGTCTTCTCCTTCCTCTCAATTCCTTCCTTCCTTCTTCATATAATTGCTTTCATTCAAATCTCTATTCACTCCTTCTGTGTTGCTGTACCACCTCCATCAAGGTTTTTCATACTGGTCGTGCATTTTTCTATTCAGTATACAGTCATTCAATACATATTCATTCTTAACCCTATGTCTTCTTGTTTTATTATCCCCTGCTCAAGTACCCAATTCTTATTGTATTCAACTTACTTTTATGATGTCATATCAGCTCTCACTATCATGTAACAAAATAGGCTGAAGCTCCTATTTTGCACTCATTTGCACAGCTGTTTTCACTTATGACTAACATTCATTCTTTGCAAAAGTCCATAAATCCATTATTCATTCCTTTCTACCATCGTTTTCAGGGTTTACAGTTTTTCTGTTTTTGTATTTTTAATAAACATTTTAGAAAGGCACACAAATGCATCTTTATCCTTTCTTTTTTGCCATGTATTACTTATTGTTGTTCTCTCCATGCTTACTACCAAACACAGCTACTTTGATCTTTGACACATTAATTTTCAGATCTATAGCCCTTACTGCATTATGTAATTCCCTGCAAATTATTTAGGTTCTCAGTCATTCACATCTGCATACAAAAGTACATGTACGTTCATGGCAAAAGCGTTTCTTTCAATTTCACTCTAGCATCACCATCATTCCTATAAATATCTCTAAATACTCCTCCCAGCATTATGTTACTTTTCTTTGATCTCAGATCATTTCATCGTTTTTATTTTTCATTGCATGCATCTCCTGGAAGCCCTACTTTAAACTTATTCACCCTCTTTCAAGACATTTTTTTATCTTTTACTTGCAACTTTTAATATTAATATTTTTTGACCATCTCTCTTTCTCTTTCACCTTCTTTTTCTCTCTCTCTCTGTCTGTTTGTCTCTCTCTCACCCTCACCCTCACCCACCCACCCACATACAGATGGAGGGAAGGGGGAGAGAGAGACTCCTACCCTTTTATGCTGGAATGATGTAAAAATCTATCTCCTTCCTCAAGGACTGGGATAGAGAGAAGTTGGAACTGAATGGCTCTTTTGGTCATTCCATCCCATCCCATTCCATTCTACAGGATCAGAGCAGCTTCATTCACATCCATTATGTCCTTCCCCTTTCTTAGTTTCACAGATATACATTTGTTTTTCATTCTTTCATTTCATGATCTTTACTTTAATGAGTTGTGGTGGCGCAGTGGTTAGGATGCAATTTTGCAGGCTAATTCTGCCGACTGTCTGTAGTTTGATTCTCTCCACTTCAAGGTTGACTCAGCTTTCTGTCCTTCCGAAGTTGGTAAAATGAGGACCCAGATTGTTGGGGGTAATATGCTGACTCTGTAAACTACTTAGAGAGAGCTGTAAAGCACTATGAAGCAGTATATAAGTCTAAGTACTATTCTTATTTGTATTATTAATATACAAACAAACAAACAAATAAAGAATTATTGCTGCCTATGTTGCCACAGGGCAACTCTGATATTACAATACATTCCATGTCTCAATTTTTCATATATCACAACTATCAACTATACTGTTTTCATAGTATGATAAAGAAAGCATAGATAAAGTTACTAGCGTAGAAATGTTTGAGCTACATGCAGCATTCCCTGCTAATAAAAAGAACAGTCCTAGTCAATTTTGGTATATATTGGTCAGTGTGATACAAATTCAACAAAATACTAATTTATCCCCAGTATGTTCACATTATTCTATACAAGCTAAGATTACTAATCTAGAGACTGTCTTAAATGCCGTTATACTGTTGTCTGCTTCCTGTCAAGAAGGACATACCTACTGATGCACATTCAGAATGCATATAGCTTGCTGCTTTCATTTTTCAATATGCCAGTCCTGACCTTTTCTGCTTTGGGATAGGTTGCTCTTTTACTTCTGCATTTGCCAAGCTTCTAGATTTTATCTATTTACTCATACAAAATCTCGTAGGTGTCTGTGGGAGGGCAGGTGGGGAGGGGAATTAAGTAGCAAAAGGTGCAACATGATGCTTTGATGCAATCCTACTCCTTATATACTAATATCTGGGCACAGAAGTATAGAAGGTGGGATTTGCATTGCGATATTAAGACATACTTTTCATCATTTTTGCATTGTTGTGGCTAGAATACAGGTGCATATGCATATTCTATCATCATGATTCATATCCAAGAAATAACATAACTGTGCAGTAATTTGATCAAATGAGAAATTCCCTTAATAAGCCAAAAATAAACTGAATGGGGAGATATGCCAGTATTATTTTAAGCAAGGATTGAATAAAGTTAAGAGCCATCCAGTTTTAATTATTTGGGAGAAGCCGTGAAGATCTAATTCAAATTTGCAGTCCAGAAGACTTAATAACCAGGATACTGAAATAGCTGGCAGAAGTGACTTCAGAACTTTTCACTGTATTTTCTTGGCTATCTGATTCAAATCCTGGAATTTGAATCAAGTGCAGTAATGTGATAAATTGAGAAATATCCTAAATGAGCTAAAAATAGACTAGATGGGGAGATGTGCCCATATTACTTTAGGAGCCATGGTGGTGTAGTAGTTAGAACGCAGTATTGCAGGCTACCTCTGCCCACAGCCACTAGTTTTGAACCCGACGGGTTCAAGGTTGACTCAGCCTTCTATCCTTCTGAGGTCCGTAAAATGAGGGCCTAGATTGTTGGGGGGTAATAAGCTGACATTGTAAACCGCTTAGAGAGAGCTGTAAAAAGCACTGTGAAGCAGTATATAAATCTAAGTGCTATCGCTATTGCCACACCAACTACTTCTCATAGGGCTTGGTTTCCTTCCTCTATATCATTTTGATAGCTCTCCTCTAAGCATGCTTCAACTTCTCTTTGTCATTGTCAGACATGAACAATCAAATCCACACACAGAGTCCAATTAGCTGTTTTATTGCTTAAGCCTACATGCAGGAATCTTCTCAGACTGATAGTTTGCATCTGGGTAAAATTAGATAAGGTTCAATGGCATTTGAGGGGTATTAGACTTCACCCTTTTGTGCCCGTGTAGGGATTCCAGATTAATTGGACTCTTCCCACTGTCTTGTCCAGTGTCTCCAACAGTCCTCTTTGCCCAAAACTGAATACAATATTCCAATGATCTGGATGCTGCATTTCTGTTAATGCAAGTAATATCTGTTAAGCCTTCACTTGTGTCTCTTTTTAGTTCTAATGTGATTAGTAGGAAAAAATTATGCCCTGATGGATTTTCTTAAATATGTACAATTCTTCCTGAAAAATCTTTATAAACCTATTAAAATGCTGTGGTCTAGCACAATGATTGATATTGAAACAGGCATAGGATAAATAGCTCAGAATGATTTTCATCACATAATTTTAAGTTTATTTAAAATGATCTATTGGTACCAAGGTTCTAATACAATTGAGCAGTGTGGCACTGCTACATAATTTAAAATGCATTCAAGTATATATGTGTACAGATAGATATTAGAATGTGTGCCCTTTTTATAGCTTGTTCATGTTCATAACTTTTGTGAAATTTAGATATTTTGTATTGGGTTCTCAGTGACTATTTTATGTATTATAGAAATTATACAAGACAATAATCTGTCATATTCGAATCACATTTCTGTAATATCCAACAAGCAAAATCTTTCAGAATTAAAATATTGAACTTTTTAATAGCTATTACATTTATTGACAGATATCTGACAGTAAATAGGAATATGGCAAAATACAAAATACTAATAATACTGTAGCCTAATATAATGTGGTGAATTGTGTCTGAAAAAAGCTTCAATTTCCAAGTTTGAATCCAAAGTATTTTAGAGGCAGTACATTGGTTTTTATTCATGATTACTCATAATTTCTTTTGGAAGATAGTAAAATTGGAGGTCATCTGTATATCATGTTGTACTAATGAACTCCATTGTTAAATTTTATCAGTTAAAAATGTGAAATATAGGTAAGAAAGAAATCTTTCTAAGTAAATAAAAAGGGAGCCATGTGAATATTATTTCCTCTCATTAATCTTGAATCTTTTCCCAGTGAATCTGCCTCATTAGATGTTCTTGCATCTAATAATAATATAAGGGGGGGGACTTTTTTAAAATAGATAATGTACCAATTTGGGTCTAATTCCCATTGTATGAATTGTTTCAGTAGTTTGAGAAGATTGGGGCTACAACAATAGCTTGGAGACTCCATTCCAGGCAACATAAAGGCTTCCTGAAAACTGATCAAGGTTATCATCAGTAATGGTAGATAATTTTCTTTGACTGATAGTTTATTCACTGCTATCAATCTTTTGCTGCTCTATACAGTTGAAAGGAGGTATCCAGAATGGCTTGAACATAAAGTACCAAGAGCCTGGCCACATGTTCTAGCCTTCATTTTAAAAAAAATGTACAGTGGTTTCTTGGCTCCCATGTTAATGCAGAAGAGATCTCTACAGACTGCTAACCTGTAATGCACAGGTGTTGTTACAGGATTTTTTTTCTGCAGCACTTTCTCTTTCTCCCTATTAAGGTTCAGCTCTTTGCTTCTCAATACACCAACACAAATTGTGATAGAGAATTCCTCTGTAAGCAATTAGAGGATTTTGTAGTACTCTTGGAAGCTCAAAGTAGTCATTGAACTACAGTCTCAAATCTATGTGCAGCCTTTCCTAAGCATGGAAAGGAAACCTGCCCAAGTACTTAACAGTGTTGTTATAAACCAATTAAGCTGGGTTAATCCCTTTGTCTTCAGTGTGGCAGTTTAAATGGTTTGTGGTCCTTGCTTTTTGTGCATCGCAAGATTTACAGCCCAATTGAAAACATACTGTGCCAGCAGATTAAGTGCATAGGGTGGGAAACTTATTGACTAGCTGTACCAGGAACACAGTACAAAACAAGACATCATGCTGGTATTGCAGGTAGATAAATGCAAATGTTCGGCATCAAGGTGGTGCAAACGTAAATCATTATGGTTGATAAGCATCTTTATTTCTAGCATTTACTTTTTAATATTTAAATTGGCCCCTTTTCTTTTTAAAGGCATACAACTAATCCAGTGATTACAACCAACCTTACATTTAGGTTTTGTGGAACTTTGCAGAACACAGTATGTGAGTAGACTTAGGAGTTGTGGAAAAGTTCATTCAAAATTGATGTGACAGGAGATGTTAAAGAATACTGAGGTACTTGCTGTGTTGCATGTGAGATTCTCAAGAAAGAAAGAGAAAGAAAGAAAGAAAGAAAGAAAGAAAGAAAGAAAGAAAGAAAGAAAGAAAGAAAGAAAGAAAGAAAGAAAGAAAGAAAGAAAGAAAGAAAGAAAGAAAGAAAGGGAAAGAGAAAGGAAGGAGAGAGAGACAGAAAGAAAGAAAAAAGAAATCAGAGAGAGAGAGAGAAAAAGGGAATGAAGGAGAGAGAGAGCGATCTACGCATACCTGGAGAGAAAGCTAGGCCTCACTTGGATGAATCCTGGTCATCCTATTCCTCATTTTATATAAAGAAAGAAAACAACTTAGAGAAACAAAGCATACTGAGCTTTCCATCCCCATTTTTGTACATTTCTTTGTTTCTTACTTTAATTATTTTTACAAATAACTCAAGATGGGGAACATATCCACCACACCTTCCTTCTCCTATTTTCTCTACAACAATCTTATGGGGTGAATTGGGCTGAGAGAGAGTGAATGGCCCAAGATCACCCAGATGGATCTCATGGCTGAGGTGGGACTAGACCTCATGGTCTCCTGTTTTTTTTAGCCATCTGCAAACTGGCTAGAAAGACCAAACTGTCTCTCATTTTTTTTCTATGTAAGCAAGTAATGTGTTTGTGTATAGTTGGGCTCATTCTTGAAATTGACCTTACTTTTGCCTCTTACCTCCTGCCCCCATTGCTGGAATAAGGTAAACAGTGGTGTTACTGAAATTTAATTTTAGCACTCAAGCCAAGTTTTATAAGTAGCTTTTTTTCTGCTATGTTCTAGTCCCCATGAATCTTCATCTCTGCCAACATTCCTATCAAAAGTTCTTCTCTTCCATCGGAAGCCTTTGTAAGTTTCATTTTTCAAAAAAAATCTAAAACGAAAATGCTATTGCAGAGCTCATGCATAGTTTCTTGCTCTGAGCTGTTTGTCATCCACTTTTTAGTTTTCTGCATATACTGAAGCAGTGGTAGCCATAAGAGTTTCAGAAACTTCTTGTACTATGTATCATTCAAATCCTCTCACTTCTTCTCTGTACTTAAAAAGGCTCCAGGCTGATCAATTCTTTTCTTTTCGCATATATTTCTCCAGATTCTCTAAAACGTAATACTCTTGGTATGGATGGTGTGCTGGTTTATTGCTGCTTTGTGAGCCACCTGGGATTATTGTGCATAAAATTAGCCGCCAAATATATGCAAGTTTCAGAAATAATAAAGTTACTAATCTTCATATTTTAATACAAACCCCCCCCCCCCCAAAAAAAAAAATTATTTACACTCCAGTTTGCTTTTTTTTCCCCCTCCACCTAGTGTCTCCGCTTTCTTTTCTTGTCTAAGAACATTGAACAAATTGTTCTCTCAACTTCTTGTGCATTTGTATGAAATAATCCCATCAATTCGTTTCAGGCAGTTTTTTGTGGCTCATTTTACTAAGTCCACAATGGCTTATTTCATCAGTATTTTGCTGGAAGCAAAGGAAAACCATCAGTGTCAATGCTACCAGAATTTTGTCATGGGGTTTGATACTCTCAATCTATTAGTTAAGGTGAGAAACTCACTGAGGGACTTTGGTCCAGTTGGTTTCTTTCAACTCGACTTAATCCATAGAGTTACTGTTATGGAGACAAATAGGGGGAGGGAGATCAATGTTTGCCACTTTGAGTTTCTAAAGGAAAGGCTGGATATAACTAATAGTTCAATAAACAATTATTGTATCCAATAGAAGAGAATATCTGTACCTCAGGGTTGAACTTTTCCATTCTTGGTGCTCTCTGAGCTTGATTGTTTTCTTGCAGATGTTTTATTAAGGGAACTTACCAAATTTGCAGATGATACTAAACTGGCAGGAATACCTAACACCCTAGAATTTAGGCTCAAGATCCAGATGGATTTTGACAGACTTGAACACTGCGCCTATCTAAGAAAATGAAATTCAGTGTAGAGAAAAGTAAAGTCCTTCACTTAGGCAAGAAAAACCAAAAGCACACATATAGATTGGGTGAAACCAGGCTTAATAGCAGTAACTGTGAGAGGGACCTTGGAATCTTAGTGGACAACCAGCTAAATGTGAGCCAGCAGTGTGCAGCGGCAGCCAAAAAAGCCAATGCAGTCCTAAGTTGCATTAACAGAGGGATACAATCAAGATAAAGTGAGGTATTAATACCACTCTATAAAGCCTTAGTAAGACTACACCTAGAGTACTGCATCCAGTTTTGTTCGCCACATTATGAAAAAGATGTTGGGACTCTAGAAAAGGTACAGAGAAGAGCAACCAGGATGATTAGGGGATTGGAGACTAAAACATATGAAGAACGGTTGCAGGAACTTGGCATGGCTAGTCTAGTGAAGAGAAAGACCAGGGGAGACATAATAGCAGTGTTCCAATATTTAAGGGGCTGACACAGAGAGGAAGGGGTCAAGATATTTTCTAAAGCACCTGTAGGCCAAACAAGGAATAATGGATGGAAAGTGAACAAGGAGAGATTTAACCTGGAAATAAGGAGAAACTTTCTGACAGTGAGAACAATCAACCGACAGAACAGCTTGCCCTTGGAAGTTGTGGGAGCACCATCACTTGAGACCTTCAAGAAGAGATTGGACTCCCATCTGTCAGAAATGGTGTAAGGTCTCCTGCTTGGGCAGGGGGTTGGACTAGATGACCTACAAGGTCCCTTCCAACTCTGTTAATCTAATCTAATCCATTACCTGACTAGGTAACATCATGAGTGCAAAACTTGCTGGATGTTTATACAGAGAGATTTGCCCTGCTATTCTTGTGAGGATTCAATGCTGGATTGGAAAGGCATTGCAAGAAAATAAATAAGTTCCCCATTACCACTTTTTGATGGCAGTCTTGCAAATGGGAATGCAACCACTGCAGAACAGTACCTCTTATTCCCAAATTACAAACAATTCCAGCTGTTTAACATGCTCAGTGGTATCAAAAGCTGGTACAAGTTGGAAAAAATCAACATATTGGAAGTAAAGTCCAGCAGGAATCTGAAAGGTTTATAGTTCCTTCTTGCAGTAAAAGGGCTAAAATACCACAACAATATACTAATGTTGCAACAGTACGAGAACAGTATAATAGCATTAAAACTGCATAATGAAACAATAATGTAAAAATACAAAAGCATAAACTAAAAGGGCAGTGAGAAAATGCATGCAATCACTGGCTGAAACTTCAAGTGATTAGATCTTTAATATTGGTGCAATTTATTTTCAGGAAAACTTGCTTTAGTTGATTCCTTAACTTTTCTCCTCCTGTTTTGCTTCATGTGTTACTTCATGTCCAGATTACTTGAAGACAAAATCTTCATGATATTTTTTTGACCAAGCACATTAAAGGCAAGCAGCCAAGAGATTTTAAATATCTTTCCAGTTGTTTCCATCAGTAGATATCTAACAGCATCTCAGAAGCATAAATGGTCCATTTAAAATTCATTTGAGTGTAAATAATAATTATACTATATATGTTTGTCACATTGAGTTATTTATGAAGTAATAAAATCAGAATTTAAGAAATCCAGTAAATATAAATAAATAGGAAACACTCCTCCACAAGCTTATTCTGAGTATCAGAATGTTATATGAGTAGTGATGAAGATTCAGACATATCTCAGACAATTAACTAATATATTATTAAAAGTTTTCTAAATTAATTGTTATCTTCAATTCATGATAGTGGCTTAATAATAAGCCTATACCGGATGATGAATATACTGGTCATCTCTTGAGATGTAGTGGCCTACTTGGTGACTTAATACCATTACACATATGCCAAAGAGATACAAGTGCTCTTCCCTTTTTGTTAACCATTTAAGTATTTCACTTTTCAGATATTCAAAGCAATCAATATCCCTCAAATCCGAGATCCCTCCTTGCCATCACTGCAAGATTTGCCCGAATCCTATCGTACCAAGATTGCTCTTCTTGGAGCAGGACCTGCGAGTATAAGTTGTGCCACATTTTTGGCTCGATTGGGCTATTCAGACATCACCATTTTTGAAAAGGAAAATTATGTTGGTGGTTTAAGGTAATGTTTCATCATCACCGTTTGAAATAAAGCATTCTGAAAATCACATAGATGTTATTATATGAGTTGGAACAAGATAATTTATTTTTTGACTTTTTAAAAATAGTAGTTTTTAAAATAATATTGTAACACTGATGAAGCTTTTGTATAAATTTATGTAGTGTTTCACAAAGTCTCTGAAACAATGAATCACTAAATAAATATTCAGAAAAAAGCAGAAATTACTATATTTAACATACATATATCTAAATTTTAAATGTGAAAATTCTCATTTTTCAGTGAATAAGTTAATCAAATTTTCATGTATGTGTACTTATCATATCTTAATTTTTAAAATATTTATTTACCATCTGATTATTTTATGTATCAGATGTATTATAGCGATAACTTTTAGCATCAACTGCAGAATGTTCTCCAGTAAACATTTGTGAACATCAAGCAGGATGGATGAATAGATATCCAGTTCAACAAAATCTAATGAATTTAATTCCTAGTCTTATTTTTTCTCTTTGGGTTGGTTGTGTGAAAGTAGAGTCTCATTTAACACAGTATATATGGACTCACAGTTGGGAATAGGCACTTGAAACCTGTTATCAGTTTGTTGAATTTTAGGTCATGTGACCCAGTTTTCAGCCATTAATCCTTTTTTTTTTAATATTTTGAGAATCACCTGTCTGCCAGTGAATTCAGGGAGGCAGGAACTCAGGCTCTGAGTGGCGTATGATATGATATGATGCTCAAGAATCAATATGTTGAAGGTTTGGTAGATCATCTGTGGCAATTAGGAGACAATAGTTTGAAAAGCATTAAACTAATATGATTTGATACTCTGGTAATCATAAGCTATCATCAGTTCAAATGTACCATATGGAAAATAACAGATTTGGTCATTTAAATTTATTATATGTTAGAATTATGGCTTGCTATTTTTAATATGTTCATATACCTATAGGTTTCAGGATAATTTACAAATCCGAAACATTAACTAAAATCTTATAAAGCCTACAGTCTAAAACCTGGAAAATTATTAGGAAGAGAAAGATAATCCTTCTTAACAAAGTTCTTACAACCTCTATGTTATCTGCTTAAAGTACCATTTTTCAGTTAGCTGCAAAATATTTGTTTTTAGAGTAGAAAATTGGATTAAGCGTTAGTAGATATTTGGACAAGAGAAAATACAAAATACTTTCTCAGTCCAGTTTCTGTTAGGAGTAGATAATTTTAGTAGATAATTTTTAATAAACTCTAGTTGTTTGTTACTATTCTATGTTGCTGTTTTGCTTTACATTTGCAATTACATTTACTTACTGTGAATTCTTTGATTGAGGTTATGAAGAGAATGGTTTATGGGTTTATGGCAACATTCTCTAAGTTCCAAAAAAGTCCAACGTGTTTTTTTAACTAATGTTTTCTTCTGTTGGTTTGTCCCCAGTTAGAAATTTGGGCCCTATTTTGTCCAGTTTTTGGAGATTTATCCTTCTGGTGGACAGACAGCAATCCTTTTTCTAACATGCTACTTGGTAGACAAGATTAAAAAGGATTTTGGTCTTCTTTAGTCTTAAACTTGTATATGCAATTGTTTTATTTGGTTATTACATTATAACTATTTTAAAAAGCTTCCAACATGTTTGTCTCACATTCCCAACATTGGCCATAGGAAGATAATTTGATTTGTTTTGATTTGTTTCAAATATGCCTTGTAACTAAAAAGAGTTAAATGGAAATTGGCATGCTGGCAAATAAAACCCCAGCTTCTAGCATGTTTTATTTCCTAAAGCCTATGCAGACTACATCAGAATTTTTTGAAAATGTAGAAAAGACAATTAGGTCTAGTGGTTAAGGTACCATGTTAAAAACCAGGAGAATGTAAATTCTAATCCTGCCTTAGGCATGTAAGACTTCTTAGGGCAATCATTCTCTCTCAGCCCAACCAACTGCACAAGAGTTCTTGTGGGGAAAGTAGGAGAAGGAAGGAGCACTAAGTATGTTAACTACCTTAAGTTATTTATAAAAATAATAAAGGTGGGCCAATTTGTTTATTTATTATTAAATGTATATACTGCCCAATTCGCAGTTCAATAAAATAAATGGGTATTTATTGAAGGGCCACAGATATAGTGCAGACATTTTGTGACATGCTTTCTATATTTCAAATAGAGTTCCTTGTTCCAAATAGTCTCAACTTGCCATAAAAATTAATATGGTTATCTTTTGTGGACAGAATTAAGTTGTCTTCGATGCAGCTGAATGCAACTCTATTCTATTCTTATCTTAATTAATTTATGCATTTCTTTAATCCAAAATTAAATAAATAATTGGCATTTATTGCATACTTAAATATATTTTAACGTACACAGTACATTTTGAACATATTTTATCCTTGAAATCTGTATTTTCATGGTATCTCACATGTCTAAATAGATTTTAATGGCAGTTACAAAACATTTTGGGCATCAAGACTGCTGTGATAGAATTTATCCATCTATGAAAGGCAATAGATAACAACACTTTGATCTATAGTTTAGTTTAGGATGCAGGTATCAAATTGACTTGCATAACAATTTTGACCAAGGAAAAGTTCTACTTGTATAAATATTTTCTCTCTATAGTTTAAAAGTGTGCTGGGTAATTTTTGTGTGTTTATGACTTTAACTTAAGTTTCTTCTTGCTTTTTTATTAGTTTTTAGCATGTATTATTTTCAAGAAACCTTCTCTTTTTTATTTGTTCTCTCCAGCACATCTGAAATTCCCCAGTTCCGGCTACCATATGATGTAGTACATTTTGAAACTAGGCTTATGAAGGACCTCGGAGTGAAGGTAATGAAAAATATAAACTGCCTTGGTGTAGCTCACAGAAAAAGGAGCCAGAGCATTGTTAAAGATTAACAGCAAAATGTCATGGACCTTAGTAAAGAACAATTAAAAGCTACACTAGGCTGAGGAAGGAAGATGCTTTCCCTTGCTTGGGGCATTTGTCTGTCTGCTGTCTGAATGCCACTAGTTGGGGAAAGGGCAATCAATAGCTCATCTGGCTTGCCTGCATGTGATTAATTGTCTGCAAGAAACAAATACCTAAATTGCTTTAGGGGTTCAGTGTAGCTATTGCAAGGATTTTATTTCTTTAATCATGGATGGCTGTCGCTGCTTTTTTTCCCCACTTGTTTTTTTCTTCTCCCAGATTAAATTGTAGGTAAAAAAATTAACCCAGGACACTGTGTGTGTGTGTGTGTGTGTGTGTGTGTGTTTATAAAATATAAACACACAGTTTGTACAGTTCTTTTGCATGTATTAACCAAAAGACTTCATGCAGTTCTTTCGCATGTTAACAAAAAGAAGTAAAATAGGAATTAATATTAGTTATAATTAAACTTACCTGAAAAGAAGTATCCTGGCATGTTTTGTGATGAAAGTTTTTAAACTTTAGATTTTAGACTGGTTTTAATTATAACAATCTGCCCTTAAATGACAATACAAAGTGGGTGATAAAATTATTAAAAGCAACCTGTATGTTGATACTGTTTTACTTACAATCATTTTGGCCCTTAGGCTTCAAATTAAGTGCATGCAGATGAAGAATATAATATTGTCTTGCACACAGAATTATGTCTATAATTCTTTTCTGGAAATAATTTGAGAATTTAAAGTTTACAAGACTAGACTAAATAATACGATGGCCTTGTTTTTCCATTGCATATAATTATAACTCACAGCACAGTATAAGAAAAAAGTATAATATACCCTGTTCAAAATAGACTGCACTGGTCGGCATTTGCTTTATGAGGCAACAATTTAAAGTCTTGAGCTTAATCTTTAAATATTAGGGTTTGATTATCCATTGTGCTACATCTCCTGTTGCAAACCTTTCTGGCAATTAAGGAGATGTAGGAGAGGCTCTTTTGAAGAGACTCCCACTGTCTTCTACTGCAGTGATTCTCGATCTGTGGTCCTTAGACCCCTGGGGGGGACTCAAAATGTCATCCCAGGGAGTCCTGAAGGCTTAAAGAAATGTTATGATTTAAATCTTAAGCTAAGTCTTGGGGGTCCATGGCCATGGCCCATGGTATTTCAAGGGTGTGTGTGTGTCTGTGATGAAGAAAAGGTTGAGAACCACTGTTCTGTTGCATTATGCCCAAGATGTAAAACGTATTTTCTTGGGAATTGCATGTGTTCCTCCCCCTCCCTGCAACACTTAGGAAAACTGTAAAGAAGGATCTCCTTTGCCAGGTTGTTCATTTATTATAATTTAAAAAAACAACATTATTTTAGTGTTTTACTTACACTAAAAATATTGTTAATTTTAACATGTTTTGAAATAAGTTATGTACTGCTTTTATTTTTTTTAGGTTTTGTGCTCTCCCTTAAATATTTCTCAGAGTAGTAAAGTGTGACTTAAATCAAGTATTTATCTATATATAAACGAATGGTAACTATTTATAATGTAAATATTTTTTCTCAAAAAAAATAAAATACAAAAAATAAACAAGTTTAGAGTACTACAATTAGAACATCTTAAAAAAAAAAAAGGTTTGGAAAAGAAATTTACATTCCAGATTCTGAAAAGAAAAGTATTTCTGTGGAAGCAATTCATGAAGTGAATGCCATCTCTCTGGTAACCTATCTGAGATTGCAGAGGTATCTTTTGAATATGACCTCAATATATGATAGGTTGACACAGGGACAAATGTTCCTTCATGTCTGTGAAACTCAAGTCACAGTGATTTTGCTGTTAAATATAAAACTTCAGTTGCATTCAGAAATAGGCTGATACTGAAAACCCTTTAAGGAATTTTCACCATATTTTTTTCTGAACTTTGACACAAGTCTATGATCATCTTTTAAAGTTCATGTTGACCTTAAGTGGACCATTATGTCATTGAATAATCAACTGAATGACCAAAACAAAGCTTCTTAATTTGATCTTGTATGCTGCAGAGTATCACCAGTTGTGTGATGGGGAGCTATAAAAATCAGATAAATTAGCTGTTTTTATTTTGTATTTTTAATATTTAGCTACAGGTTAACAAGATGATATCCTTATTATTATTGTCTTATTGTACACCACCCTAAGTCACTTACTTGTGAGGCGAGTGGCTATATAAATTAAATAAATAAATTTATCTATATTAATTTCTCTATTTAAATTTAAAAAATACATACATTTTAAAAGTGACTGATAAACTTATGAAGACCTCCAATATTATCTTTCAGATCATCTGTGGAACAGGCCTTTCAGTAGAAGGTCTGACACTCAGTGCTTTAAAGGATGATGGTTACGAAGCGATCTTTATTGGAATTGGTAGGAATTCCTTCTTTTTACACTTGCTTTTTCAGGAACTGTTGTATCATGAATTCTGTCTTGGTTAGCAAGTGATACTTGATTTTTTCCCCCATTGCCTATCTACTTTTAATCAGATTTAATTTGGAAATGACCACTTTTCCCACATGAAATGTTTATTTGTCTGTTAAATTGTGATTATGCCAACGTTACTTCAGGAGTTTAAGATAGACTTAGAGAGAGTGACTGGCTGAAAGTCACCAAATGAATTTCCATGGCTGAAGGTTAAGTTGAAGCTGAGTCTGCCCAAAGCTAATCCAACATCTTAACCACTAAAACCAACTGATTCTCTCAGTGTGTGTTTCTTTGGAATGATGAAATTATGAAATAACATTAGCTTTGGCATTAGATGCTATGTTGCATTAGGAACAAAGTTAATAAAACCTGAATCAATATGTTCCAGTGCAATTATCACATTTCTAAAGAGTGCTTTATTTAATAGATGTCACTAATCTAGTCAAAATCTCAATATAATCATTAAGTAACAGAATTCCTTAGGGGACTTATTTATGCTAAATTAATGTCATCAGATTGCAGAATCAACATTGTCTCAACAACCTCTGCCTCTGTTTATTTGTTTGTCTATGTATTCTTTAGCCCTTAACTAAATAGAATGGTCAGATGGATTTTTTTAGTATACACAGAATTAATTGTAACTCCAGGAGATAATTATTTATGTTTACTTTGCAGTCCACTTGTTTATTTTAGAGGCATATGTACAAAACTGCTTTTTAAGCATTCAATTTAAGTGGAGATTTTGAAAGAAAAGAAATAATGAAAAACCGATATTAAATATTTCATATGTTAAATCCATAAATTTGATTTTTTTAAAAAAATATTATTTTAATATGTGCAGTTTAGAAAAACCGATGACTAGCATTATCTTGAAGTGATCTCTTTCATATAGATGGAATAAAAATATGTAATGCTTGGTATGGTGTGTTCTAAACCTGGTGAACGCCTTTGGCTCTAGCAATATTATTTCACTGAGATTTTTTCAGTTGTTTAATCTAATTATTAATTCATTATTTGGATTTATCACATATGGAGATAGTCCTAGTAGGAGACAGTTCCTTCTCTAAAAAGTATAATATGTTGATGATTAATATTAATCCTGGGGGAATGAGATGGCTGATTTCCCCAATTAAGAAGAATAACTTGCAATCTACTTGGAAGATAGAAAAATATTGGTGGTATACAATTTCTGTAGCGAAGCAACACAGAAAACGGGATAGTCAAACCAAGTGAACTTTGAAGAAGAAGACAAATCTTGTATCAAGATATTAGCATGAGGCAACTTAAGGCAACTTAAATCTTGAAGCCTTACCTCTATTACTAACCCATCTGATTCCTGCCAGTCCTTAACAAATTATATACATTGTAGAGCATTTGTCTTAGCTAGGTTTGGTGCATTGCTTTCAGCAATTATTGATGGTAAGTACTGAAAAATTCCTTTCTCTGCATCCCTTTGCCCATGTGACTCTCTTACTACAGAAGACAACATATCCTAGTAGACTGCAATTTCTACAGAAGCGTAGTTGATAAATTAATTAGATTTCTCATTAAAAAATACCCAGGCAGAGATGATGTTCAGTATACCTATTTTGTCCTGGTAGGCTGTAAGAACAATGTTGTTTACATGTAGCCAAATTCTGTCTGGCTGCTATGAGAATGAGGCAACAGATTCTACTAAAATAAATGAATTCTTGTCATCTGGTATGTTAACTTTGTCCCTGTCTAAGACAGTAATAAATCTAATGCTATGCTATGTTATGCTGTTGTGAGGCTCACAATATATGTTAGTTTTGTGGAACCTAGTCGCCGCTTGCCTTTCACAGAAACAAGTCTGAATATATGAGCATAATAAAAGAGTTAAGATCTCTTTGTATCTCAACTATTTTTAAAGTTCACATTTTTATTCAGGTGATGTTAGAAAATAGCCTTTAATTCACATAGTGCCTATCTCCACAGTGTATAGCAGTGGTGGCTAACCTTTTTGTGCTCCTGTGCCAAAAAATGTGCATGCACTTTCGCTTGCCTGCTCGCATGCCAGCATCCAGAAGGCAATGCACGCGGGGGGGCCCACATCCCCTGCGCAATTCCACCCCGCTGCCCCTTACCTGCACTTTGCCTCCCAGATGATTTGGGGCCTCCCAGAGGCTTGAGGGAAGCCTGTGCAGCCTTTGCAGGATGACAAATAGGCCCGTTTCATCACTTCCTGTATTTCTTGAAATGATGAAACGGGCCTATTTTTCGGCCTGCAAAGGCTGCAGAGGCTTCCCTCAAGCCTCTGGGAGGCTGAAAAAGGCCTTAAGTGGACCGAAAATCAGCTGGGAGGTGCACACATGCGCAGTGAGGTAAGTTTGCCTAGGGCTCATGTGCCTGCACAAATGGCTCTGTGTGCCATTCACCATTATGAGTGTATAGGAAAGATCTTGTCCTAAGATCTTGCATACTTACATTTTACAAGTAACAAATACGGAAGTAAATAAAATTTATTAAGATATTATTGGTAACTATTTGACATTCAAGATAGTTCTCAATTTACAACCACTCATTTAGTGACCATTGGAAATTACAATGGCACTGAGAAAAGTGTCTTATGACTGTTTTTCACACAACTTTTGCAGCATCCCCATGGGATCAAAATTCAGATGCTTGGCAACTAGCATGTATTTATGATGGTTGCATGTTTCAGGACCTTCTGACAAACAAAGTCAATAATTGAGAAAGCTAGATTCACTTACCCATGTTACTAACTTAGCAATTGCAGTAATTACTTAACAACTGTGGCAAGAAAGGTTGTGAAATGGGTAATTTACTTTACAACTGTGTTGCTTACCAACATAAATTTTGGGTTCAATTCTAGTTGTAAGTTGAGGACTACCTATATAGTTGATCTACTTTGGTTGTTACTTTCATCTCAGTGAAGCAATTGATCAGATTTTTAGCAGTAAGGTAGCTTTCCAGTCTTGAAATGCCTTTGATCTTGATAAGTAGAAGAAAAACAACATTTTTTACTCCAAAACTACCTTTGGTTTAAATCTTAGTGGACGTATTTATGCATAATAGCCCTATATCACTCTGATTATATTTTCTTCTTTCTTCAAGATAAAATTTAGCCGTCTATACAACAATCTGCAGCAAATAATAACGCTACTTTAGTAAAACCTTTCTTCCCATTTTTGCAAGATTGCAGAGATTTGTTTGGCATTTAAATGATGACTCTGCAAATGATATGCATATTTATCTGCTAAGGAATGTGAATGTACCACCAAATCCCTCCTCAGCATACACTGGGAAAATTGAGTATGCACAGCCAAGAGAGGTATGAGACTTAATGCTCTTTATTGATCGAGACGTTGCCTAAGTGAACATAATAAGAAACAAGTTGCCCAACTGTTCTTTTTTTTTTTCCTTGTTATTGATTACAAGAGTGGTAATTCTTAGTACAGCAACAACTGTTGTTCTCCATCTGGGTATTCAGTATAATAAGCTTTGCAGGTTTGTTCTCTCATGTGATTATACTACAGACTATTGTGATTTATATAATCCTAAATCCGTTCATTGTTTGAGGCCTTCCATGCGTACAAATTTCCATGGGGTCATATTTCTTGATAATTGTACATGAGGCAAGGTGCCAGGTTACTATCCCTCTTGATTTAATCCATTTGACAAACCATGTACCTTTCATTCTTCTTCACACCCTTTGCTTGGGGAAGAAATTAGATAGGAATACTTAAAGAGCTTGATTCTATCTATAACCAAGAGATAGGCTAAACTGTGCACCACATTTTTTTTAATGTATTGAGATTATTCAGATAAGTAACATTTGGAAATGTGTTAGAGTTGGAGCACAAGGGAAAAAAATATTCTCAGGGAAACACAGAATTCAAAAGCTCAGTTTCTTTTCATTATTTTCTCCTAAACCTGACCTAGTTATGATAAACTACGCTTATGAAGTTGCCTTATACTGAGTCAGACTTGGTCTTCTGAGCCTTGGGTTGACAGCAAGTTTTCAAGAAATTCGTTTGAGAGTCCATTTCGATGCTCAATACTCCTCCAGCTTGATAGGCCAAGGAATAAAATGGCATGTAAATGATGGGATTTTGTGCATGCGAACATTTGTCCTACTTTTGAGTTGAAGCATTTTTATACCAAGCAAGGAAATCAGTTTGATTTAAACTATAATATTTTTTTTTGTAGACCTCCCAGAGTTCCTCTGAGGGAGATTTGTAACAGTGATTGGTGAATTAATTGATTCTAGTTAACTTTTGCTATGTAAGGAACAACTTTCACCATTTTGAATTTCTCAAACATATTAAATAGCATGAATGATGTTTTTTGCCTGACTTTTTGGTTTCAGTTTGAACGCATTGGTGGTACAAGTTCCAAAATGCTTAGCAACAAAATCTTTATGTATCACATAACAATAGCAGTTAAAATCCCTATTATGACATAACAAAACAGAAATGCCATACTGAAAAGCAGGGTGTCTTTGAACACCTAGAAAAAGGAGTTGTGTCAAACATTCCAGCCTGGGAAAATACAGTAAAACTCTTTGTCCGGAACTTATATGACTTAATTTGCTGCTAGGGTTGATTTGTTGTGAAGTCTCTCGGAATCAGGGCATTACACAGTACTCTAAATAGGAATCTTCATTGCAACTAGGGTGAAGAAGCCTCATTGAATAGCTGATTGTCAGCAGCAGGAACCATTCCCACATATACCCTTGGCAGTTTAAACACATTGCTCCTTCTTCCTATCTTTTCCATATTCTAGTGGATTTTTCTTCATGGCTTTGAAACTCAGACACTGTTGATTATTGATAGAACTTCTGTCTTTGTCCTGAGAAACTCTGGTTTTCAATTTATCTTTCATAGATAGGTAGTTATTGTGAGCTCAAATCCTAGTGAAGCTATAATGAACTAAGATGGAGGTGCAAATCTAGATCTATAAAAATCAGAGTGAACCATATTATTTCAAGTAATAAGTTATCACATAGGCGGCTTCCTTCGTTGCTGGCATTAAAAAAACTCCTGAATCTTATCAAATATTGCCATGCTTATTACCTAAACCATATTGGGGTGTGATGGCTCAGTGGTTAGGGACTCTGAACTTATCAGCTGGAAAGCTGACAGCTTGGGTTTGAGACCCAAGCACTGTACAACAGGATGAGCCCCCGTTCCTTGCCCCAGCTCCTGCTCACCTAGTTTGAAAGCATGAAAATGCAAGTAGATTAATAGGTACCACTTTGGTGAGAAGATAACAGCATTCCACGCACCCTTGGCATATACTGTAGCTATGCTGGCCCATGACCACAGAGAATGTCCTTGGACAATGCTGGCTCCCTTGGCCAAGAAACAGACATGAGCACTATGCCCTAGAGTAAAATACAACTGAACAGGGAAACCTTTTACCTTTACCTTTTGCTACCTAAACCACTGCAGTCTAAACTATGTAGGTTAGAGTCTAAAAATTAGCTATCAAAGATTCTAATTGAGATCAACTGTAAACATGAAGATGCTTGGAGACAGCTCCATAAGAATTAGCAATTTGTTGTCTTTCATGATGCCAGAAAATAGATATTCTGATCTTATTCTACCTGTTAACAGAACAGACTCTGCAAGAAACAACTTATTAGAAGTGACTGGAAAGACAGTATGGCAGTAATAAGGACTTTTGAGATATTTCTTTTGTTGTTGGATTTGCCACTTCCAAACTAACCTTCTGATTCCCTGCAGAGCCCACAGCTATATGTAGGAATGCTGGAAGTTCGTGTTTAATCTCAGAAGAGAGTGTATTCAGTGTGAATTCCATATGAGGTTGTCATACAGCTGCATTCATTCTTTATTTTTTTAGGCCTTTCAGAAAACAAAATGTTTCTGTAACTGAAATTGACACATAGATATGTGAATAATTATATCAGGATTTGAAAGATCACATGCTCTTACCTCATTTGCTGGCCAGGAGCTTCCTAGGAAGATGGTTTCAGCAAGATGGACCCTTTACTTGAGGCAGACACTGTGGTTGAAAACACCTTGCTTTGCTCCTCTTCTCAATTCCCAATGTCAGCTGCTCTGGAATTGAGTACAGGTAGTCCTCAACTTACAACAGTTCATTTAATGATTGTTCCAAGTTACAACGGAACTGAAAAAAGTGACTTACGGCCATTGCAGCAGGTCACATGATTTACATTTGGATATGATAACTGACTCACATTTATGACAGTTGCAGTGTCCCTGGGGGCATGTGATCACCTTTTGTGACTTTTTGACAAGCAAAGGTAATGCGGAATCCAGATTCACTTAACAACCATGTTACTAACTTTCCAACCGCAGTGATTCACTTCACAAATGTGGCAAGAAAAGTTGTAAAAATGGGGCAAACTCACAAATATCTTACTTAGCAACGTAACTTATGGCCTCAATTACGGATATATATCAAGGACTACCTGTAAATGGAATGCCAGCTTCCTGATTGCAGGGTTGCACAAATCTTACTTATTGGCCACAGATGATGTGTTGGTGTTGGGTGGACACATACATACCAACTTAAGCCTTTCAGGAAATGACTCTCATCTTCAACTTGAGATGCATATAAAAGCCAGCATAGGAATTTCTGGCTATAGGGATTTGACCTCTCTTTTCCCCTTATTTCTCTCCCATTATGTATCTTATCTTTTTAGACCAAATAATTTAGAAATAACACAAATACATGGATAAATCAGAGAATGGTTCTTCTTGAAAGTGGGCAAAAATATAACGACAGAAATAAGGTATGCTTCTGCAGTAACCCGGAAATCTGTTTTGGACAAATAAAGGTAGTTATCAGTTCAGGACAATTCTTTTAATAATTGTTCACAGTCACAACAGTAATGGAATGGATGCTTTATTGCCCGTAAAGTACACTACTCAAAAAAATAAAGGGAACACAAAAATAAGACATCCTAGATCTGAATGAATGAAATATTCTTATTAAATACTTCGTTTATTACATAGTTGAATGTGCTGACAACAAAATCACACAAAAATTATCAGTGGAAATCAAATTTAGCAACCCATGGAGGTCTGGTTTTGGAGTTACACTCAAAATTAAAGTGGAAAAAAACACTACAGGCTGATCCAACTTTGATGTAATGTCCTTAAAACAAGTCGAAATGAGGCTCAGTAGTGTGTGTGGCCTCCACGTGCCTGTATGACCTCCCTACAACACCTGAGCATATTCCTGATGAGGTGGCAGATGGTCTCCTGAGGGATCTCCTCCCACACCTGGACTAAAGCATCCCCCAACTCCTGGACAGTCTGTGGTGCAACATGGCGTTGGTGGATGGAGCGAGAATGATGTCCCAGATGTGCTCAATTGGATTCAGGTCTGGGGAACGGACGGGCCAGTCCAAAGTATCAATGCCTTCGTCTTGCAGGAACTGCTGACAAACTCCAGCCACATGAGGTCTAGCATTGTCTTGCATTAGGAGGAACCCAAGGCCAACCGCACCAGCATATGGTTTCACAAGGGGTCTGAGGAGCTCATCTCGGTACCTAATGGCAGTCAGGCTACCTCTGGCAAGCACATGGAGGGCTGTGCGGCCCCCTAAAGAAATGCCACCCCACACCATTACTGACCCACTGCCAAACCAGTCATGCTGGAGGATGTTGCAGGCAGCAGAACATTCTCCATGGCGTCTCCAGACCCTGTCACATCTGTCACATGTGCTCAGTGTGAACCTGCTTTCATCTGTGAAGAGCACAGGGCTCCAGTGGCGAATTTGCCAATCTTGGTGTTCTCTGGCAAATGCCAAACGTCCTGCACGGTGTTGGGCTGTAAGCACAACCCCCACCTGTGGACATCGGGCCCTCATACCACCCTCATGGAGTCTGTTTCTGACCGTTTGAGCAGCCACATGCACATTTGTGGAGGCTGGAGGTCAGTTTGCAGGGCTCTGGCAGTGCTCCTCCTGTCCCTCCTTGCACAAAGGCAGAGGTAGCGGTCCTGATGCTGGGTTGTTACCCTCCTACGGCCTCCTCCACGTCTCCTGATGTACTGGCCTGTCTCCTGGTAGTGCCTCCATGCTCTGGACACTACGCTGACAGACACAGCAAACCTTCTTGCCATAGTGCGCATTGATCTGCCATCCTGGATGAGCTGCACTACCTGAGCCACTTGTGTGGGTTGTAGACTCCGTCTCATGCTACCACTAGAGTGAAAGCACCACCAGCATTCCAAAGTGACCAAACCATCAGCCAGAAAGCATAGGAACTGAGAAGTGGTCTGTGGTCGCCACCTGCAGAACCACAACTTTATTGGGGATGTCTTGCTATAACTGCCTATGCTTCCCACCTGTTGTCTATTCCATTTGCACAACAGCATGTGAAATGGATTGTCAATCAGTGTTGCTACCTAAGAGGACAGTTTGATTTCACAGAAGTGTGATTGACTTGGAGTTACATTGTGTTGTTTAAATGTTCCCTTTATTTTTTTGAGCAGTGTACTTCTGGGCATCATAAAACTTCATGCCACTCTTTTCCCAGTCACATGATTGCATTTAGCATGCTTGGAAACCTGTTTGCATTTACGACCAATTGCCAGGTACCCTGTGATTATGTGATGGCACTTGCAATTTTTTTTCCCTACCAGTTTCTGTGGGGAGCCAGCAGAGAAAGTGGCAAATGCAGGGGACGGACAATTTGAGGTCCATGCCTCCAGCATGCCAAGGGATTTTCTCTTCCCCTCCACGAGGGAAGGGAAATTCTCCCACATACTGGAGGAACAGATCTTAACTTGCAAAGCTGGCATTCTGAAAGGCTCTGAGTAAGTAGATTCTTGTCTTCTATAGTATTTTCATCTCCAGGAGGGAAAAAAAAAATGCTAGCATGCCATTGTTCTCATGATGGTTTGGAAGGCCCCTTTTCCAAATCATGTGATCTGGAGAAGGCGCCTTCTTTACCATTGTGAGAATGGGGCTTGCATGCAGGTTGAAGTGAGGTGATGGAAAGGGGTGGGGAGAGTTTGTATGCCAGTGGGCCTAGCTGGCTGTGCCTTCCAGCCTGCAGCTGTGTTTTGCATACCAGTGAGCGCCACCTTTCAAAGCCTTCTCTACTCCCTGAGGCAAACCTGATGGTCACTTAATAACCTACACAGGTCCCTACACTTAATGACCTACATCAGGACTGTCACACTTGTGGGCCGCGAGCCGGATGCCTCATGCGCTGGCCACGCTCATGCACGGTTTAGAGAAGGGGGGAAAGTCACAATACATCACGTGACGCCACTGTGACGATGTGAGTTTGACACCCTTGACCTACCTAGAGAGTAAGTGAATGAAAGAGACAATTATATGCATTAAACATAAATCCATCAGATTCTGATACAAATTTTGGTATTTATGATAAAGAATGCTTTCCTGTTTTGCTGCTATGTTTTATCTCCTCTTAGTACTCTTTTACTGTGTTTTACTTTCCATCTTTAACAAACATGATAAGCAATTCAGATGTAAATCATGGTTTTTCAAATCTTATAGGAATAATTTTCTGCCTATTTTAATGTTTTGAGGTAGATAATACTGTGTATATGATATGTAGCCATTTGTAGCAGTAAGGCCAAACAAAGGCCACAATGCTGCTTAAAAAAACACACCTATTTTTAAAATCTTCATTAGTCTCAAAACATTCTTTTTGCTTATTTTTTTTTTAAATGATAGAACCTAAAAGTTGTGGCTGACAGATGCTGAGTTTTAAAATAACAGTTGTAGACATTTGGTGTTAACCACATTTATCTCATTTAGAATTGCCATTATTTTAATGCTCAATAATTTGAAGAAATGCCATAAAGTTTATAAATTAATCATTAAGCTATGAGATTTATTTGGAAAAAGAATAGGAGAGAAATACAACAGTCACTGATGATAAATGCTACCAAGATCAGCAAAACCCAGTTAAAAGAACATCAGTCTTGACAAAACTCTGGTGCATTCAATTACAGCTTTCTTCTTTTTTATATTTAATGAATATTGGATGTCTATTGAATTATTCTTTTGCTTCTTCAGAAACAAAAAGACGAAAGAGGTAAAACTCAGTTGCCTGAAGCCTTGTGTGTCTATACTTCATAATAATTGATTTGGGAAAGTAGCAAGCTTGAAATAAATAGGATTTTTTTCTTGATTCCAAAGAGAAAATATCTCCAAATTTTACAAACAACAACAATTCTGTTTTTCTTAACTTAAATGTTTCTTAACTAAACATTTCACAGATTTTTATGCTCCTGACACCAGAACTGTGCTTTTTTTCCCCTTCATGACTTTGATTTTTCCAAATCACTAATTCTTTTAGAGATATGTTTCTTGTAAAAATCATTTTGCATAAGAGAAAAAAATCCAATAGAGATAGTTCTCAGCTTTGCCACTGTGCTTTATTAGCTGTCTCCTAAATGACATCTACTGAGCCCAGTTTTGCAAATTATTGAGAAGTTAATAATAAGACAATAAAGTCTGGCTAGTGGATGTGGCAGTATCTGGAGACAGCAGAATAAAAGAGAAAGAACTGAATAAAATAGCAAAATACAAAGACCTGCAGAGAAAAGTAACAAAAGAAAGCAAAGTACCAATAGTAATAGGTGCCTTGGGTACAATCCCAAAATATCTGGAGTACCGCTTGAACACCATCAGCATTGACAAAATCACCATCAGTCAATTGCAAAAGGCAGCTTTCCTTGGACATGCTTACATCCTGCAATAACAACACTAATATTATTAAACTACAACATCTGCCTAGCCCATGTACCTGGGAAGGATTCAAGACAGGTGAACAAAAATGCCAAATCTACTCTAACCATCTGGCTTACTGTGCAACCAATCAATTTAATAATAATTTATTAAACAGCTTACATCCTGCAACAGTACTTTTAACACCCATTAAACCAATATCTGCCTATCTCAAGTCCTTGGGAAGGATTTGATAGGTAGATATAAATGCCAAATCCAGTTTAAACATCTGGCTGATTGTGTGACCAATCATAATAATTAATACATTTCACATTGCTTAATAATAGTAATAATAACAATGATAATGCATTTTTAAATGTTCAGTTGACTGAGTTTCATGTTTAATGAACAAAATATTATTATTATTATTATTATTATTATTATTATTATTATTATTATTATTATTATTATTATTATTATTATTATTATTATTATTGATTTTAAAAAAACACTTACAATTATGGTTGATAGGGTTGGTATGAACAATTTAGATTAAAATTATTGTTTGCTATTTTCAAAAGGGGAGAAAAATGCCCTGGGTTAACTCATGGCCCAGGCTGAAAAAGGATATAATAAATGTAAATATTGATTTTTCAAAGCTTTCTACCTTGTAGAAGATCTTGCCACAGTGGACACTTTTAGACAGATATTGTATGATATCTGCTTGCTAATCAGATGATACCCTACCGGTTCTTTGTAAATGCTGACATTTCTTCAGTCATTGAGAAAACTGTGGTAACAATAACAATGAAAACTACTTCCAAAGGGTTTGATTAATCTTCCTGCTGCTAAAAGAGGTGGTTTTCTTGTACAAGGTAAATTTATTGTAGGAAAACCATCTATACTAGGCCATAACCTTTTTATATAGTTGCATATATAAATAATATTGTTATCTATCATTGATTATTGCTTTGGGGAACAAAGGTCTGGGTATTCTGGTATTGTTATATTATACTGATTACAAAAGACTTTACAAAATTATAATTCTGGAACACTATAGACTAAGCAATCTAATATAATTCATGTCAAGGTCCATTTCTCTCCATCTCACCAAGCAAAGATATCTATAAACATTCAGAAAGGTTGCTGCTTCTAAATACATTAAAAATAGCTTTTATGATGAACTCTGGGTCTCTGGTTTTGGATGGGGTTAATAAGTCCACCCTCTCTTTACTAGACCTCTCGGTGGCCATCAGTACTGTTGAACGTGATATCTTCTGGAGCAGTTTGGGAGTAGGGGGCACAGTGTTGTTCTGGTTCACTTCCTTGTTCTGTGGCTGTTTTCACTTAGTATTGATAGGAAATAAAATCCAGCCATCACCTGCCGCTCTGAATCCTTTCACCCCTTCTGCTTACATTTACATGAAGGCACTGGGTAACATCATCTGTCACTATGGGATGAGATTTCATTAGTATGGTGATGATACTCAGTTGTATGTCTCAGCCCATGTTGAGTTAACAATGTGATGACACACACACCCCAATAGTGCCTGGAGGCAGTAAAGGATCTTCCCTCATCCAGTTTAGGGTTGTGCAGTCTTTTGCTTAATCCCCTCTCTGCAATGTATGGCCTCTTCCCTGAGATGCCAGGGTGCTATTATTGATTTTAATTCCTCTTTCCTTTCCCAACTGCACATTCCATCACAGTTACTGTGATAATTTCTATCAGCTAAATATACTTAAATGTTGTCAGGTATATACTAAACATGCATAATGCAGCCAAGTGGTTGTGATGAAAGAAATCCTAGGATTTTCCTGTTTTCAGAAGAGATGGACTATTTGATACATTTTATTTTCTTAACTTCTCATTTTTTCAGCTTTAAGGTCATTTATTGACCACAGTTAAAAAAAAACCTACATGAAAATTGTGCATGAATCTATGCATCCATTTTTCTATAATATATACATTTTGTATTTTATTTTCCAATAGTTGTAAACTGTATTGTATTTTCTAGAAAAATAACAAGTGTTTATGAAAGTATACTCAGTTGATATTAAGGGCAAAAATAAAAGAAATTTATATTATATATTTATTTGAAATTAGGCAATACTTCTGCTTCATTTTAGCAATAATAATACTAATAGCAGAGAATCTTCTTAACAAAGAGAATTCTTACCTAATCTATAAATCAGTTCTATATATTCATTCGTTCTGTCTTTCTTAGACGTGCACATAAACATATACAGACATTCATCACTTGATTTTTTACTGTTTCCTATTTGTAATATAAAGCATTTACATATATGGTTCTCAGAGTTAGTTTTATCATTCCAAATTATTGATTTCTGTTTAAGATTTTCAGCAATTATGTCCATAGTTATTTCTGTTCATGTGGAACATTTTTCTGTCAAGGAATACCACTTAATAAATACTCAATAAACCAATCAGCTCTTTAAGGTGTGTGTGTGTGTGTGTGTGTGTGTGTGTGTGTGTGTGTGTGAAATTTGCTTTAATAAATATTTATTTTATATTCTATTTTTTAAAAATATTTAGCATTGATAAGTGGGCAAGAAAACCTTATTGGCCTATCTTTAAAAATTGCAAACCTAAGATCATTCAAAAATTTTGCAGCAATTCTAACTAGCCTACCATATGTTAACCTTTGAATTCAGTTTGAATTATAATTTATCTCAGGTGAATAAAGATATATACCACATATATTGTCTTTTATTGCTGTTTTGCTTTATTAAATAATGATACATAATAGTGACAATATGAATATTTTTTTAAAATGGGTAATGTGTGAAAATCTATATTACGAACAAAAGAACCCTTCCACAATTACCACAATACAGATAGTCCTCTATTTATTACCAAAATTGGGGCTGGAACGTCACTCATTGAGTGAAGTGGTTGTTAACCAAGTTGTCCACATGACTGCTTTGCTCAATAATTGCAATCCTAGCTGTCTCGGTTGCAGTTATTAAACAATTTCCTTTCCCCTTGGGGAAATACTTCATAGAGTTCAGTATCAGAACTGCTTTCAGGATTTCCACACCCTGCAACCCACTGAAGGATTTCAGTTTACCTCGATCCCTTCCAGTTTCACCTTCACTGCTGCTTTCCAATTGACTGGGGAAGCTGGCAGAGAAGATTCAAATAGTGATTATATCATCATGGGATGCTTGGCTACCAGTCATAAATATGAGCTGATTTTCAAGCACTAATAATTCACTTTAATTCAATTGCTACATAAACAAAACTTCCAATTGTCAACTTTATACTGGTATCAAAAATGTCCCTCAATATGAATGCATACAAGCTACATTTTGAAACTCTTTATTCCAGTTGATAAGTAAAGCTAAAATAAATGTCCAGTGATAAATCTCAAACTGTGGAAAATTAAATCCATCTTTTCTCACAGGCAGCTGTAATTTATGCAATGACAAGAGGATGGCCCTGCCAAAAAAAATTGGTTAGTACATATAAATTAACATGAGTTGAAGGAATAAAAATAGAAAGGCTTCTTGAATACAACTCAAGCTCAGAGTTACATTTGTCTTAATCACATTTATCTTGCCACAGATACTCAAAGGAATTTTGAACCATCTGTCCAAATCTTATTTCATTTGTGCCAAAATTAGAGATGAATTCAAATTTACCACTTGAAAAAGCACCTAGGAGTTGTTATATAATAAGATAAACAAAAGAATTTGAATACAGACTCACCAACTAAGGGCCAAACTTCTTATTCTATGATAAAATTCCAATAACCAAAGATAAGATAAAGACCAGTGATAGGACAGAAAATATAGAGAATTAGATAAACTTTTCCCAATGAGCAACAGTAATTTATGGAGTGAGAATCTCGAAGGATTTCTGCCAAAGGAAATTGTTCAGTTGCAAATAAATTGGCTTAAAATTATGTGGAGGAATGAAAATAAGAAAACCTGCAACATAAATGAACTTTGAAATTAAGTTCACCTTAATCAATTTCTCTTGCTGCAGATACTGAAAAGAATTCTAGACCATCTGTCTATATCCTCTGTCATTTGTACCAATCATTGGTGATAAGTTGAAATTTACCAGCTGAAGGAACTTTGTAAAAAATTTATACCAAGATAAACAAAAGCATCAGAACACAGCTGACAACTTGAAAGCCCAAACCCCAAACCTGTCAGAATTATTTTTGAAAATATGGCATTATCAAATTTTCTCTCAATTTATGGAGTAGCCACTCAAGATACCAAACTTTTATATGAATGAAGTAAAAATAATATAGATCTATGAAACATGGAGCTTAATCTGCATACAGCATATTATATGTACACACAGCTAGCATACACTGCTAAAATACCTTAAATATGTACAGAATTTCTAATTACAATCTGAAATTAACAAGAAAAGAAGAAAGAAAAGGCTTTGACCTTGGTTGTGATATAAACACCATTGCTTTATACATGCGTTATTCAACTAGAGGTCGAATAAAATATGTCTATGTGAAGTATACAACTTTGCAGAAATGTGTAATATATCAATTTTCCTTCCCAAGAATCTATAATAATAATTTCCAAGTAAATTTGTCAGGACATTCCATGTCAAATGGTACATTGACTGGCTATTCTGTATCAAGTTGCCATTGTTTTTGTATTTTTAAGGACAGTTCAGTCCCTAATTAAAGAATATTAAAGAATCAGAAACCTCCAGTGTTTGTAAGGAGTATTTTTGAAATAAAGAGTGTTGTGGGTTCTAAAAAATCAATGCCAATGTGTCTACAACCTAAAACTGCTGCTTTTTTTCCTGAACAGCAAGGTATACTTGAAAGCAAACATTAAGCTGAATTTATGATTTTAAAAAAAAAGTGAGATTAGAACTAGGAAGTTCCTAATTTGAAAATTATGGCTGCATCATCTTTTCTCAAACTTTCATGTAATAGAAGAACGATATGTATGTGTGTTCTTAAATTAATTCACATCCTTGTTATACAGAATTTTGCTATATTTGCTGCTACTTCAAGGATCAGCACCAAATATCAGAAATATTGAATAGGAAATTATTGGATGAATCTATTTTCATTTGGTCCATATATAACTGTGTGCACAGTTGGATGAACAAATGCTTTGGTAGCTTTGGAGGGCATGGCTCAAACATTCTTGTATTGTTGTTGTTATTTTCAGCAATGCCTACCATCATTGCATTGTGACCATAAGGAGGAGCAATTTTAATTCATTTGCTTCCAACTATGATAATTACAGCTAAAACTGAAGAGTTCTTGGAACAGTATTGCCAGACATAGGACTCTATAAAAAGGCAACTGAGGTTACATTTTCTTAGAACAAGCTGAGCCATAAAAGTTCTAGCTGCCTTATTTCTATAGTACCAGAAAAGGCAAAAGGTCTAAAGTATAAATTAGGAGATACTGGACTTTGGAGAATTAAACCTCAGTTTCCTTTGAGTTTTTGCAATTCCAAAATGTGGGAATTTTCTGGTTATTCTGACCTTTTTATGTTTTATTTTTATTATGATGTAGTATCTGTAACTCCATTTTTATCTTAGAGATTTTATGTGGCACTGAATCCTATGTTATCATAAGCATTTCTCACAAATAAACAAAACAAATGATTTCCTTTCCCTTTGCTTAAATACTGTATAATTTTCTGTAACTGAAGGTTAAAGCCTTATATCGGATAGGACAAAATCAAATCATTCATCTAAGCAACCTTAGAGTAATTGTTCAGTGCTAATTAACATAGTATTGGAAACAATAGTGTCATCCAATAATCTCATTGATCACTATTAAATTGCCCAACAAGAACAAAATTGGATGTCTGAGCACCGATGCATTTTTTTAAAGTCCTAAGATTGATTTATACTGTTATCTCCAAAACGTAAATTATCACCCTGTGCCAATTATTATCTTCTGATTAACTATGCAGTGCCACCTGGTGTGCAGATGGGAAGAATATTACATATCAAGGACTGTGTTCACACCCACCCACATGCATTGAGAACCTATGTGACAAAAAGTGAACAGATGTTCATTTTGCTTGTGATACAGAAAAAGAAAAGTGGGCCTCATGTTTCTGATTAATGAACTATGTTTAGAGAATCTTTTCTGAACATGGATATCTTTTCTGAGGAAAGGTCAGCACTAGTATTTGGGACAATAAAATGTATTATATATGACTGCTTAAGGCAATGTTGTGGTCTCATTAGTGCAATGCTTTCCATCTTTCCCCCATCCCTGTGATATTTTAAACCTACTACCTACCGGGTTTCTCACCATCCAGAAGGATAGTGGGAGAGCCACATAACTAAAAGGATTTTTCACAATCTATATAATCTGATCTGGCTATGATGGGTACGTTTTTTTCTTTTGCAGATTTTTTTTTTTAAAGAAAGGTTAGATTCCCCCAAAATATATTTGTAATTTTTTTCACAGCATTGTCAATGAATAATAAAACAAGAAAAGCATATAATGTAGACCTACCTAGATCTCTGCATGGATCTCCTGGTGCACAGACATGGACATCTACTCAGATGGCATTTGTACTACTCCTTGCATTCACCAGGTCTGTATCCCTGTAATCTCAGTTGTTTCCTTGGCACAGCCTTAACCTGTGCATTTCTGGCCCAGCCATAGTTCAGCAGGGTCTACAGACTCTCTAGTGAGTCATTGCAGAATCATTGCAGAATCTGGAATGGCTTGGCTTCCAACCACAGAAACATTGTCTATTGAATCCTGAGCTGTCTTTTTTCCCTGTAAGAGACGTCATCTTCGTCCTTCACATTTGACCTTAATTGATCAGAGAGATGTCAGTTTGCACCTCTCCATCAAAGCAAGCACTGAAATTTTTTTTTTTTGGTTTAAAAGTATCAGATACTTGGATGTTAGAAAGAAGATCTCAGAGCTGGGGCAGGCTGTTAAGAGTATATATTTTTTTGTTTTCTCTTTCCTTCTTGGTTGGATCATCAACCCATGTGTATCCAATGTAGCAAGAGTACTAGTAGAATAAATTTTAAGCTGTCCCTGCATTTAGGAGGAAAAGCAGTGGTGGTATGAAATTTCCTTTCAGTTTTTTTTTAAATCTTGCTCTCTTGTTTCTGGTAAGCCCATTCTTCTGAGTGTTAATGCAAAACAAAACAAACAATAATAAACATTAAAACAGTGTTTTGCCTCTGGATAGTAGTTGTTTCCATGCTTGATAAAAACAGAGGTAAGTCCTGTGTTGTGTGTTGGAACTACAAATTGCCTGATGTCCTGCGTGCTTCCAATTAAAACAGGTTACCCTTGGTTATGGCTACATCTACAAGACTTTTGCTTGAAACTTAAGGCAGTAAGTTCAAGCACTTTAGCTGCAGAATGCATTCTACAGGTCCACATTAAAAGTGTGCATGCTCCTGGCCCAGCCTTACTTTGACAAGCATAAATACATGCTGATGCAATGTCATTGATTTTTAGCTAACTCCTGTCTGCCTTTGACCTTGTACCGGTTTAATGCTTCTAGACACTTTCTTGAAATGTTGTGCTACCTTATTCCATATGAGCCATGACACATACAAAATTTAAACAATGGACCTAGAAATGCCTGTTCATTTTTCCTTCATTTTACCTCTCCCTGAGGCAAGTTAGAGAGCTTGGCTTGTTGGAATCTTGAAACTATAGGGGGGGAAATTGGAAATGTACCAAAATCTCACTTGACGTTTGGTGCCAATTACTGGTGGAAAAAATGGCAGGCCTTTTTCATGTTAATGAAGGAAGTTCCAAGCAGCCTTCCAGTATAAATTTGTGTCTTATAAATATAATCATTCCAGCTTCCAAATTCCTCTTGCTGCCCACTCAGCAAGAGGCACAGCCACTTTTGACACAGTAGACAATCTCAGACATATGAGGCATATTTTTAGTGTTTGTCAGAGTTGTCTAGGAACTCCTCTAGGATGACTGTTTCCTGTAGCTTCTTCTAGCTTCATCTACTTGTCGAATTCTTGAATAATAATACTCTTGTGGTCCAAATATATACCAGCTTTTATTTAAACCAATTGGGCTAATCACTGCATTATTCAGCATAACTAGTCATAACCTGTTACCATGGCTTGTGGTCAAGCCATTTATTCTTTTTATTTTAGTTTTTTGGGTGTCTTTACTGAAGTGGAGCAAAAACTGCTTTATGTTTTTCAGAAAGATTTTAGCAGTCTTCCTTTCTTTCAGTATTTTTCTCATGCTTGTGGAAATGTTTATTTTTTTTTAATTTGCATTTTTGTTTTGGCTCTTTCTCTTAATTGGCTGTATTTCTCCTCTAAGCCATCAAGTGAAATGACGTGTTCCTGTTTCCTACATGGTTCTTGACTGGCAGAAAGTTTTTGTCATACTCAGTTAGCTGAATTTGCAAAATCTGATTGGAAATATAATATTATCTAGTCATTCATTGCAGTTATTAGCAGAAGATGCAGCAGGTAAATCAAGAAGCATCGTAGCAATGAAGAATAGGCAAGTGAGGAAAATAAAGAATATCAGAGAAATGGTACTGAATCATAGTAAAAATTACCCCCCCCCCCAATTTAAGAAGTTTTGCATTTTAAAAATATTTCTGAATCTTGTCTTTACTCTGAAAATGCAATGGACCAGTCTTTAACACAGTATTCAATTAACACTTGTCCTTAAGATTTTAACAGATATTTAAAAGATGTAGTGGAAGATATTTTTCTAACTGAGATTTGATAGTTTGTGTGCTTTTTCTACTTTGTAATTATTATGTTTAATGGAATAGTAATATTTTTAAATTAGTAGCGTATTTTTCCAACTTATAGTTATTTGAAAAAGAAGGGCAAAAAATAAGTCAAGCTATTTTTATAGGGTATAAGTAAAGTTTCCATATCATGCATTTCCAAATATATTACTTAGACTATATTTTCACGCGTTAAAAATAGAAGCTTTTAGGAGATGGCTTATGCCTTTATTTCCTTCACATCTTAGAATCCACTGGAAAAAAAAATAATAGCAGTTCTTGTCTCCTTGCCAAAGCTATTTATTTCTTGGATTTTGTGGGAATAAAAGCCATAGAGAATGTGAAGAAAAAGAGTGCATCTTAAATACATTTCAAGAAATAATGTCCCCATATTATCAATAGTATGTTTTTGTTACATGTCACATTTAGGATTATGATGGCAACATTTTAATTAAAAAAAAAGTCTATTCTCAGTTGTGCACATTATCTGATGAATGTATAGAGGCAAACATAATATCCACATAAAGATTTTTTTTTTCAGATTATAATAAGGAATGCATTTTATGTGTTTGTACCATGTTTTATAAATCCACCATAAATAGTTCTTTGTGTGCCTGACATTGATCTGTATTACTATGCTATAAATTCATCCCATAATATAAAAGACTTTCTGGTCCAGCAATTGAATAGGGAAGATGTTGTAAGCTAAGCCTAAACTACCTCATGGGACATATGCCATAATTTCTAGAGAGCTTTATGGCAATATTAGCATTCTTCCTGTTGTGATTTGTACCCATGTGATACCTGCATGCTTCACAGGAAGTTGTTGAGCTTTAAAAAACCAAATAGCAAATGTAATGTAAAGAATGTGTGCCCAATAATAAAATTATGCATCGGATAAGAAAAAATGTCTATCCCTGCATTGCAAAAGGAAATATTTCCAAAGTCTTTGTCCTTAGCAGTGCTTCGTGCTAAAAGAAATACACTAGCTATTGTGGGCTGATTTCCACACTGCACTATAATGTAGTGAGTGGCATTGAACTGATAGATAACAATTGAACACTTAGCATTCTAATTTCCTAGATACTGCCTGACATACTCATCCTTTCTATAATTTAAATTGATTTTAGGCTATGTGTCTCTGCCAGAGGTGGAAGAAGTATAACATAGGGCATTATAGAAAATAGTAAGTTTCAGCATTTTAGCACTGTATTTGTTCAAAGATCTTTCTAATTAATGGTCTTCACTGATTACAGTTTAATGGAAAGAGTTCAGTGATTACAATTTAATGGTCAAAAAGATAAGGTTGATTAGTCTTTAATGATGTTGTTTATAATTTTGTTGCCAAAGTCAAAAACAGGATTATTTTTGGTGTAAATTAAGTAATAACCATTTGATTTTATTTCCAATGCAATAAAAGCATAATTGTTCCTCTCTGATTATGTAATTCCTTTTGCATAAAAGAAAGTGAATGCACAGACTTTAATATGAATTAGTAGTTACTAATTGTCTACATTATACCTGGAAATTGTATTAATAGATCCCTTTGAAAGTGTTTTGCTATTAGTTAAGTCAAAAGGTTAAAATCTATTGATGTCAGTTCTTCCAAGCCTGATGTGAAAAATAGCTTAGAAGAAAAAGCTAAGTTAGAAAAGAATACATTGCTCAGTTTACTAATACTGTCTTTGAAACTGTAAAAAGAGATTAAAATATCATCTAACCAACCCTGGTCTTTCATTGTAAGAATATTTTCTTAACTGATGAAACTTGTACATAGAATAAATATTCCATGTACAGCTGTTTTCATACTTTGTACTATTCTTAGTATAAGATTCATATCATCTTCTAGAACAGTGGTGGCTAATCTTTTTGGGCTCCTGTGCCAAAAATTGTGCGCACACTTCCACTCGCACACTCGCATGCCAGCACCCAGAAGGCTATGCACGTGGGGGTCCCCATGTTCCCTTTGCATGCACGCATGTCCCCCCTCTGCGTGTCTCTGCACATGAGTGTAAGATCCCCACATGTGTTTGCACGTCCATGCGCGTTTCCCCTGCACCCCGTGCATGCGCACCAGATACCTGACAATCAGCTGGTGGGCAGGTGGCACGTGCACATCCTCAGTGGGGCTCTTCCAGGCGATCTCTCGCCTGCCAGCAGAAGTGGCTCTGCGTGCTACTTCCAGTACGCATGCCATAGGTTCGCCATCACAGTTCTCGAGGATTCAATTATTATTTGTACTACTCCAACTCACATGTTAATGAGTACTGGGATGTTAAATATTTATTTCTGTTAACAAACAGTCCATAGTTTTCCACATTTTGATCAATTGAGTTTGTGAAACTTCATTCAAGAAGCAGTTAAGTCATGTGTGGGAACGTACTAGATCTTCCCCTTTCCCAATATCAATAGAATTTAAAATGGAACAAAAATCAGTATTTAGTATAATTTGATGGGCATGAAGTACTATTTAAATTGGTTTTAAAAATGTCTCTTAAAGATGTACTGAAATTATTTTCTGTTGATTCCAAAGCTCTTTGCGAATCAAATAATGACAGATATTATCCTCCCACACAGATTTTAGTCTTAAATATGTTCTTAATTGAGCACTAGGTAACTATCCATAAATTCTGGAAATTAAGCTGTTAGATAACTCTTTTTGAGTATGTACATTTTTTTCAAATTCTTTCAAATTTAGTTAAGTTTCATGCTTTGATATTAACTATGACATTAATGGTAGTAGTTAATATTTCTGAAATTAACTCAGAGTAGAGTTTCTTGGCTCTCTGAACTATTAGTCATTAGAAGAGATCACCAACATATATGACATCTTTTGGGCCAGAGATCTTCAAAGATAGGTTGAATGTTACCTGTTGGAAATGCTCTAGTCTAATGAATCTTACATTGAACAGGAATTTGAACTGAACTATCTTTTCTAATTCTACGGTTCTATGATTGTAGACTTTCAGGTTTGGGATGAATATCAGCTGGCCGCATTACTTTGGATTAAATCTAAACCAGGGATCTTCAAACTTGACAGCTTTAAAAGTTGTGGACTTCAACTCCCAGAATTCATCCTCCAGTCATGTTAGCTCAGTAATTCTGGGAGTTGAAGTCCACAAGAGGGATATCGTTGTCCGGGAGCTCAGCGGTGAAGCTCGGTAAGTCCTGAATACCCAGTCAGGGTCCAGGAGAAACGCGGGCCGCCGAGCGCGCTTTCAATCGGACCGCAGGCGGGCGCCGAGTCTCGAGAAGGTCCCGGGTTTGGCCCGAAGAGAAAGGAGCCAGCGGAGGAATCGAGCTCGGAATCCCAGCGGCGTTTCGAGCAGCGGATTTACCGAGTGGAGTTTGGGGAAACAGCCCCAGAGGGGAAAGGAAACAGCCCCAGAGGGGAAAGAGAAAGTGCCGGAAACGATTGGGAAGGGCCGGCAGAATCATCTCCCCAAGAGAAAGTGGGGACTGCAGGCGCGATCTTATCAGCCTCGGATGGCGGCGCCCGTGATCGGATGGCGGCGCCCGTGATCGGCGGGGCAGGAAGACGGTGAGGGAAACGGCGGCATCAGGTGAACTTCGCCTAGATAGCCCGACGGGGCCTCTTGCTTGGCGCCCTCGGGACTTAGGACTTGATCTTGCAAGGGATCCGCTGGGAATCCAAGATCTCAGGAACTTGGCGTCTTAGGAATTAGGATTTTCTGTCCCAAAGTTGGTTGGGGAGACGACGAGCAGCGAGGAGGGAAAAGTCGGAGGTGACACCGCTTCCGCTGCCGCTGCTACCCTGCCGCCCCCATTTCCCTCTTCCCTCTTTTCTCCTCGCCAAATTGCTAATCCGGACTCCAAGAGTGATAGAAGCAGAGGTATATTAAAGCCAGGAGTGAATGCTCAATACAAATCTGAGTCTACACAGTAAAAATATAAACTGTTTGAATTTACCAGTGCAAGACGTGCCTCTCTCTCTTAAAAGCAACAAACTTTGAAAGAGTATTCAGTTAACTAGGAGGGGCCCAGAAATCTCATTCATCAAGGGAAAACAAAAACAAATAGTTTCCTGTGAGCTGTTCAATCTTTCCTTCACTCAGATAAAAACCCTTGGAACATTTGTGTTACAACTTCCTGTTTACAGAGTAATAGCGATCTGCTATTCAAACAGCGATAAATTCCTCCCATTCAGCTGCCAGTTAAACAATTAACCCGTTCCTTGCAGACTCTTAATACTACCTCATTACCTCAAATCTTACAACTTTTCTACCTCATCACCTATATCAACGATTAGATAATCAATTTCTATAAAATATTTTATTAATGGTTTAACTGATTTATTGTTTTTAATTGATTAGTGTGATTAGAGTGTTTAGTGCAAATAGTGTGATTACTGACTAGTTTAAAAGATCAAAATTCATGTAATTTAATTGAATAGCAAAATCATTGATCTAGTGAATTTAAATGAACAGTGTGATTAATGATTAGTGTAATTAATTGATTAGTGATTAGAGTAATTAATTGATCAGGCTGATTGTTGCTCAGGAATACTATCTGACTTGAGAGATTACTGCAATTGATTGTTTGATGTAATATTGGCTAAATAGATTACCCAAAATTGTTCCTTTAATTAATTCAATCAACGTACTATTTTAACAATCCTACCATGCCAAAAAGAAAATCCTACGATCAAACCACAACCTAAAGAGAAGATGATCCCCACCAATGAACCACAAGACTCCTGCACATGCCTTAAATGCTACAAAAATCTAAAGGATAATGAAAACTCCATCAAATGTTCTCTGTGTAAAAAATACACTCATCATGACTGCTTGGGATTACCTGAGCAGATGATTCAATACCTAAAATCATCCAATGAGTTTCCATATTTCTGCAAATCATGCAGACCCAAACTGGATCTGTCTGAAAGAGTTGATACCATCGAAACCATTGAAACATCCCTACCATCGAAACCATTAAAACATCCCTCAACATCATAGTAGCATCCCTGGACGCCGTAAAGAAAGAATATCCAACCTTGAAAAAAAGACACAAGCAAAAAACCTGAACATCCAATAGCTACAAACCACATCTCTACCAAACAACCACAATCCAATCCAAAACCCAATCCACAAATAAACACAACCCAGACAAATATTGATATCCCAATCCTCATCAGAGAAGCCGTTGAGCGTGAACGGAAACGTCCAAACGCCATCTTATTTGGTCTAGAAGACATCAATGTCAATGATGACATCACAACTGTCGAAACATCATCAGAAATTATCAAGCATCAACCATCTCCGCTGATGAAATACTTGACATTTCCGCATCGACCGAGAGCTCAAAAATAGAGACGGCTCTGTATTGCACGCTTGTGCAGGGTCATTTGCAAAAATGAATCAAGCAAACATAAATTCATTTATACTATAAACTCACTCGCCAAAACCAACACCAACCATAAGGACCTCCGTTGCCGCCCTGACCTAACCATACAGCAACGTGCCCGCTCCCGTGTACTCCGCATCGAACTCAAAAACCGTCTAGACAATGGAGAGAAGGACCTGTACATTGACTACCATGCTGACTGTATCAAAAGTAAGCCACGCAACCCAATACTCAGCTTTTACCTCAACCACAACCCTACCTCAACCCATCCACCATCACCCAAGACTAGGCACGCACGCCCCCAACTACCTCAATTCCAACTACTGCCGGCCTTAAATGCAAACTACTCAATGCAAGAAGCCTCGTGAATAAAATACCTGAATTTCTCTTCCTCCTAAATATGGCTAACTTCGACATTATATTTGTCTGTGAAACATGGCTCAATGCATCTCTCTCCCGACTCCATTACCACAGTAAGAGACTATCATGTTTACAGATCAGATCGTGAAAATCGTCGAGGAGGTGGTGTTGCTATATTCTATAAAAATCCTTACATCTAAAAATATCCAAGTTACCCAGGAGCTTGCCCTTCCTGAAACCATCATCTGTGAACTATCCTCAAATATCACAATTCGATTCTTACTATGTTACAGAGCACCTGATTATGACATCGAACATGTAAACAAGCTAAATACATTACTAACATGGGCTGCATCCTGCCCATACCCTTTTATCCTTCTTGGTGATTTCAATCTACCTCATATTGACTGGACCCTAAATGATTGTACAACTGAAATCATACACACAACCTTCTACAATGCTATTACAAATCTGGGACTGGAACAACTAGTAATCAACAACACTAGACTAAACAACTGCCTCGATCTCATCTTCTGCAACAGTTGAACCTAATTTACGGAATACAAACTAAAGAACCCTTTTCCAGTAGTGACCACAATATGATTGACTTTTGTCTCAACATACATCCACGCAAAAATCACCACAATGATGTAATCCCCTATTGTAACTTCAAAAAAGGCAACTATGATATTATAGACAACGATCTCTCATCCCTTGATTGGCAATCTCTATTCACTGGATGCAATACCGTTGAGACCATTACAACATATTTTTACTTGAAGTCAAAAGAGTCATCAAACTATATGTTCCAACAACAACTCCCAAAACAAAACAAAAAGCAGATTACCCATATCAATAAGGAAACTTCAATCCAAAAAGAGATCACTCTGGCGAAAAACAAATCTGATCATGTTGCCAATTTCAAAAACCGATACAAAAATTTATGCCACCAGATAAAGACTGAATGCACCAATTATCACATTAAACAAGAGGAAAACCTTCTAAGCACCAATTCCACCCGAGCTTTTTACAATTTTGTAAACAACAAACTAAAAGACTCAAGGTCCATCCCTCCCTTGATAGGACCTGATGGTAAAGACTGCAACGACGACACCATTAAAGCCAACATCTTTAACACATTCTTCGCTCAGTATTTGTAAACAGCAATGGATCATGCCCAGTATTTCCTAGCCGTACCACAGATAACAACAATGATCTAATACATATCGATTTCACAGAAGACAATGTCGAAAAATCACTACGCAATCTAAAACCATCTCTATCTATTGGACCGGATGGAATATGTGCCTACTTCTTAAGAAAGCTATCCACTGCCATAGCCAAACCTCTAAGCATAATCTTTGAAAATCTTTCAGGCCCAGCTCCTTGCCTAACCTATGGTCACAAGCCACAGTCATCCCCATCTTCAAAAAGGGAGACCCAAGCCTAGTTGAAAATTACAGGCCAATCTCCTTATGCTGCGTCACCTGTAAAGTCATGGAATCAATTATTAACCAATCCATCATCCTCCACTTAGAGACAAACAACCTACTCTCCAATAAACAATTTGGTTTCAGAAAAACTATCCTGTAATCTGCAACTCTTACACTGCAAAAACATATGGACAACACAACTCGACCAGGGCAAAGCAATAGATGCAATCTACATAGACTTCTGTAAAGCCTTTGATTCAGTGGTACACGACAAACTACTCCTAAAAATAAAATCCTATGGTATCTCTGGACAACTGAATAACTGGATAGAAGCATTCCTGTCAAACAGACAACAAATGGTCAAAATCGGGAGCGTCCTATCAAATCCAGTACCTGTCAATAGTGGTGTCCCCCAGGGCAGTGTTCTAGGACCAACTCTCTTCATACTCTACATAAACGACCTCTGTGATCATATTAAGAGCAATTGCGTTCTCTTCGCTGATGATGTAAAGCTGTTCAATACCACAGACAATACTGCTACCCTACAAAAAGATCTTGACTATGTATCTGAATGGTCAAACAAATGGCAACTTCAAATCTCAACAAATAAATGCTCTGTCTTACATATTGGCAAAAAAATCAGAAAATAAAATACAAGCTGAATAGTCAAGATCTTGTTGATGACCCAAGCTCTGTAAAGGACCTTGGAATACTCACCTCTAATGATCTAAGTGCTAGAGCCCACTGCAACTACATAGCCAAAAGGCATTAAGAGTTATTAACCTAATCCTACGTAGTTTTTCTCTGGTAATATCACACTACTAACCAGAGCATACAAAACATTTGCTAGACCAATACTCGAATACAGTTCATCAGTCTGGAACCCTCATTACGTATCTGATATTAGCACAATTGAGAAAGTCCAGAAATATTTCACAAGAAGAGTTCTCCACTCTTCTACTGCGTTGTAGAATACCTTATGCCACCAGACTTGAAATTCTAAAACTAGAAAACCTTGAATTACGCCGTCTTCGGTCTGACTTAAGCATGGTATATAAAATCATACATTGCAATGTCCTACCTGTCAATGAATACTTCAGCTTCAACCATAACAACACAAGAGCACACAATAGATACAAACTCAAAGTAAACCGCACCAAACTTGATTGCAGGAAATACGACTTCAGCAATAGAGTGGTCAATGTCTGGAATACTCTACCCGACTCTATAGTCTCTTCCCCAAACCCCAAAAACTTTAACCTTAGACTGTCTACTATTGACCTCACCCCTTTCCTAAGAGGTCTGTAGGGGCGTGCATAAGCGCACCATCGTGCCGACCGTCCCTGTCCTATTGTTTCTCTTATTCTTTTATTTTTCTTATATGTACCCATTTCATGTATTCACAACTATGTATACACTTATACTTATTATCTTGTAAACAATTGGCAAATCAAATAAATAAATAAAGTCTTAAACTTGCCAAGTTTGAAGACCATTCTAAACCAAGGAATAAGCCATTTCCATTTATCTTGTGAGTGTTACTCCCTACAGCAGGTTGGGTGGTTGCAAATTGACCAAAAAATGGGTGTGTGTGTGTGTGCAATGTAGTAACATTTTCATTTACATTTACCAGATATAAGAGGGATGGATGGGAGAATATTTTCGTATTAATATAGGAGCAAAAATTTTACTAAGTTAATTCTATCACAATCCTTGAATTTCATGGGTGTTTTTTTATGATTTATATGACATGATTTATATACAGAGTTGCCAGATGACCAAATAAAGATGGACAAGATCCCCTTTTTGTCCCCCTGTCCTCCATCTGGCAAGCATAGCCTTAATATTAAATGTTGTGTGGCTTTTTGAGCCTTTTGCTTTTGTTAATTTTGGAGTGTTTTCACAACAGCTAGTTATTCAAAGTTTTATGTATTATTATCTGCTTTTGTTTCCCCATCAGCTGTTGATAAAAATAACATAAATCTAGACTGCTGAATCTAAGTTTTTTCCTGAGTCCAGCAATTGGCTTCAGTCCAGTCCTTTCAAATCTGTGTTGATTGTAATCTTTGGTCATGTGTGATATTCTTCTATAGTGAAATTTGTAAACCATGTCATTGTCAACTCTATAATATTGGAAGCATACATTCTGGAAAAAATATTTGTTGCAATTGAAAAACCAGTCTTTTTGATGCTAGAAAAAGTAACTTGTATACTTTTGTAGGCCTATGTACATTTTTTTGCTGTAATTTTTGTTGCAAATGCCAAGAAAGTAAACAGTGTGTCTTTCATTCCTAAGTCCAGAGACAAGACAGTGAGATCCTATTGAGTTGAATTCTTTACTTGCATACACTAACGGACAGAATCTTGTCAAACTAAAGTTGTAATCGGGGGTGGTATTCAGCAGTCCAGTTCTGGAGAACCGGTAGCAGAAATTTTGAGTAGTTCGGAGAACCAGCAAATCCCACCTCTGACTGGCCCCACCTCCATCTAATCTCTGCCTCCCGAGCCCCAGCTGATCGGCTGGGTCTTCTTTTGTTGCCCAGCACAGGAGAAGCAGGTTAGTGGGGTGGGGAGAGAATGGAGATTTTTCAGTATCCTTCCCCTGCCACGCCCACCAAGCCATGCCCACTAAGCCACACTATGCCCACCAAGCCACGCCCACAGACTGGTAGTAAAAGTTTTTGAATCCCACTACTGGTTGTAATTCTCTAATGTACTGAATATATTTTGAGAAATTCTAGAGTGTAGCCTTAGACGTCTTCCCCATCCCCTATCCAGCTCTTGCAATTTCTTAATCCAGGCCTCTTTCTGGGAAAGCTTTGTATTGGCAGAAGTCTCTCTCTCTCTCTCTGCTCCAGAAGGTGCACATTCCATTTCACACACAAACACACTCCATTTGTCTTCCTTCTCAGTGTCTATGTCTTCCTTTGCCTGTTCAGATACCTAGCCATAGAGAAACCAAGCCTGCAAATTGCCATTTACTTTACTTGAAGCTATTTTTAAATCTGTTATAAAATCTAGAATGTTTGCATGATTGGCAAATATATCTACAAGAAAACAGACATGAAGAAATAATGAGTATAGATTAAAAAAGGAAGCAATGAAGAATCATCATTTTATTTGTAATTATTCACCCCAGGAATGATAGCTTGACTTTTCTCCATTTGACTAGATGTATTCTGTTTTTCAAAAGTAAGATATGGATTCTTTTCATTAATTATCCTAGCTTTTCATTGAAAATATTCCAAAATATTTGAAGAGAAATATTTGAGTTGTAGTTCTAAGAATTTATGAAAATTGCCTATAAACTTGTTGACATTTATAAACAGAAATGATCTTATTTTTCTTCTTTATCATCAAGTTTCATACTTTGTAACATAAGCAGCAAGAATAGAACTTGTTAAAATGAAAAAAATATCAAAATGTTTTCTGCATACAAATTAATTTGAATTTCAGTTTGATTAATGCCAACAGTTTGTGCTGTATGATGATTTGAGATCAGCTGCATTAGAAATTCATTAGCAGTTTGCAAAGAAGAGAAATGAGAGAGGGCATCCTTGATTTGTGGTCCTTCTTAAATAATTATTCTTAGTAGCTTTCATCATTTTTTTCAAAAACAATGTTCTAATATTGAAATAAAACTCATTCCTTTAAAAAAAAAACCACACCATTCTAGGCTATCAAATTCATTCATTCATAAAATTTATTGACTACCCGTCTTACTGTAAGGTGTGGCTAACAGTCATGAAAATATATCTACATTAAAACATAAATAAATTAAAACCAAAGATTAAAATCTAAAAGCTTTGGATATGTGTAAAAGAGAACTGAAAACAATGCAGATAACTCTGTTAATAATAACGCACATTAAAAGTAGCTTCTAACTTTGTATGAAGTTCAACTGGTCAATTGGTATGTAATAAAAATAAAAGAACTGATTCTTCAAGCAAGAACTGATGAGAAATCTTAAAATTCTGATGTAATGACATTATTAGTCTAGACCAGGGGTGTCAAACCAGGGTGCATCATCACGGCAGCATCACGTGACAAATTGCAACTTTCCCCCCCTTCACTAAACCGGACATGGGCGTGGCCAGTATGTGATGCATCCGGCCTGTGGGCCGCGAATTTGACAGCCCTGATCTAGACTGATCCACAAATTTAGGAACCACAGTCAATCTATAGGTTTTCATTAGAACCCCTTTAATTTTTAAAATTTATCCAATTACTTTTATATAATAAAGCATCCATTTTTTTTATTCTTTGTCTTGGCCTGTCATTTGTAGATTCACCTATGGTACTTTTGCCACATAAAATTTGTTCCACATCTGTCACTCCATCATTAACATATTTTGGATGTAGTTCATTCAAATTGTCAGACATCATTAGGGACACTATTGATATTGTAGCTATTAATTTGTGGTTCAGTTCTTCAAAGATCTCCATTCATATTTCCAATATTATGATATTTTGTGTCACCTTGAAGCTCCCAGTTTATTTGACAGCAAAAGCAGGCTTGTATTTTTTTTCTTTCTACTTAGAGTCTTTACACACCCTAGTTAGCCAAAGATAGCCAAAATAATTCTGGTTTCCATGAGAAGCTATTTGGTTTTTTTTATTATTAATTCCTGAATCTTATATTAAAAAGGAATTATGGAATCTGTCATTTGTACCTCTATAACTATCTGGTTTGGCACAGCAACCAGACTAGATGGACACAGACTTCAATGGATAGTTAGGACTGCAGAAAAAAATAATTGCAAGCAGCCTGCCTTCTATTGAAGACCTGTATGCTATATGAGCCAGAAAGAGGACTGTGAAAATATCTCCAGACTCCTCACATCCTGGACATAAACTGTTTCAACGTCTTCCCTCAAGATAACACTACAGGGCATTGCACACCAAAACAACCAGACACAAAGACAATCCCCCCCCCCCCATGCCATCACTCTGTTAAGCAACTAATTCCCACAACACTGTCTATGCCCTAGGATGTCAAACTATCTAGTAGGGCTGTATTACTTATTATCTTTTTCATCTTTTCCTATTATCTATTTCCTTAGCTTTTTATGACTATAACTTTGTTGTTTGTATCTGTTGATTGTTGTCTTTATTTATAGGTAGTATCCTATTATGATTTATGTTGTTTGCTTATTTATGTTGTGGTTCGCCAGCAGCAGGTCCTGATGGCTCAGGTCCCAGAGAGCGAGGACTCAGATGAGGTGCCTGCATGTGAGGCAGAGATGGGGCCAGGACCATCAGGGAGTGAAATGCTGCCTTCGGAGATTGTGGAGGCTAGCAGCAGTGATGAAGAGGTTCCCGAGGAGCCTGTGCCCAGTGCGCGTGCACGCAGGGCTGCTCAAAGGAAAGAGCAGCTGCATCAGCACGGGCGACTCGGGAATAAGGCTGCAAGGTAATAGCCCCTCCCTCAAGAGATAAAAGCCAGCTGAGAAACCGGAGTTCTTTGCAGGAAGCAAAGAAGTTTTTGCACTCAAGTCTTGTGGACGTTCGGAATATATTGGTTGGTGTTTGGAGACTCTTTGTGTTTAAAATATTTTTAGTAACTTTATCTAGTATTCTTGGCAACCTTGCACCACCTTGGCAAGGCTTGTTCTTATCAGAGATAATTAATTTAAAACAGCTTTTAACCATGAAAGATCAGGATTCGTAAAGAATCATTAAAATGTTTTTCTGTTACCTCTGTTTTGTGTTTGTTTCCTTGGAACAAGGTTTGGGTCAGAACAATTTAGTATCCTATGACCATCACTGAGTTTGTATCTTTAGGATTATGATCATGATTTATCACATTGCTTGTTATGTATACCGAGAGCTTATGCACCAGAGACAAATTCCTTGTGTGTCCAATAACACTTGACCAATAAAGCTATTATATTCTGTTCTATTCTATTCTATTCTATTCTATCCTGTCCTGTCCTGTCCTATCCTATCCTATCCTATCCTATCCTATCCTATCCTATCCTATCCTATCCTATTCTGTTCTTTTCTAATTTCTAAATTTAATTAGATCCTTAATCCATTTAGAACTTTATTAGATCTTATTGAGCTTTTGCAGCTTTTTTTCAAATTCTTCTGAGTTCTTACTTATAATTAATTTTTCTTTTGTTCATGGTTGAAGTCAAACAAACCTGGCAACTTTTCAAACTTCTTGTTCTGAAGGTCTCTAATAGCATCAAGATGATTCATATGCAATTTCTAAAGTGATTAGAAAGTGAATTTTGCACACTTGGTGTTATTTAAAAAGGTCTACCATATTTATGAGCAACATGGCTAACCTCTTTGTCTCCTAGCAATCAAACCCATAGAAAACTCTTCTTTTGCAGCCTCTTCATGAGGAGCAGAGTACATGCGGGTTTTTGCCCATCTTATACTCATCCCTACTTTCCACCAGTTGTTCAGGCTTTGTTGTGATTGTTGACTCCACTTTTGTGGAGTCAGTTTCAGTTTGCCAAGCTTCCCCTGTAACCTGGGAATACAAATGACAAATCAAGAAAATGACCTTGAAAATGTTTTCCTATCAGATTTATAAGGGAGACTTGTCAAAGCCTTGAAGAAATTGTGTGATGGGATAAAGAAAAAATTCCAGAGAAATCTATTTTTACTTCCTCCAGACTCGTATTATTTCCAGATACTGACTGCTTCTTGTGGTGACCTTGAAGTGTTGATGTAGTGCTGGACTCATCAGCATATTGATAAAATCTAATCATAACGTAAGACCTCCCCTATTGGTTTCATGTATATGTTAGGTGGCATTCAGCAGGTTCAGACCAGTTCTGGAGAACTGGTAGTGGAAATTTGGAGTAGTTCGGAGAACTGGCAAATACCACCTCTGACTGGCCCTACCCTGATCTATTCTCTGCCTCCCGAGTCTCAGCTGATCGGCTGGGTCTTCTTTTGTTGCCCTGCACAGGAGAACAGAGCTGGAAAGCAGGTTAGTCAAGTGGGGAGGGAATGGGGATTTTGCAGTAACCTTTCTGCTGGAGTGGGGAGGGAATGGACATTTACCAGTATCTTTCCCCTGCCATGCCCACCAAGCCATGGCACTCCCATCAAGCCATGTCCACAGAACCGGTAGTAACAGTGTTTGAATCCCACTGTGTTAAATGATACTGATGAGAATTCCAAGTGCTGGGGCATCCCACATTTGAGTACCCAAAGACTTAATCTGTCTTCCCCCAACAATACTATTTAAATTGTTTGCTTAGGAAGGAATAGAGCCCACACCATTTTTGGTGGTCCAGAATGTTACGACAATTGAAGGGGTCAAACGTGTTAAATATTCCAACAGGACAGGTAGGACACGCAACCTTACCATCCAGGTTATTCACAATGTGAACTTAAGCATCTACTGAACATTGCCTAAAAAGGTTATGCTACGGATGTGTCAATAATTATATATGACAAATGGGTTGAGTGATGGGATTTTTGTTTTATTTTTTGAAGAGAGATAGATATACCACAACCTTCTTTAGGGCCAGTTGCTTCATCACTTCCTCCAAGAATATCTCCCCATGTCTCATACATACATATTGTCATAAGAAAGAGGGATCTAATTTATAGGCATCTGAATTTATCGCAGAGAAGACCACTTGAAGGAGTCCCAGATTACCCTGCAAGCTGCTACATCTGTGCTCTCATGACATGGCCCATCCGGCATTCAGGTCAAAGCAGCATAAACGATTTTATCCTCAAAGTGCCTGCAAACTTTACACAGTTAGATAAGAATAATTGAGTTTTTTAATTACTTAATTTTTCAAAATAGTCACAGGCATGATTTTTTTCATTCATTCATTTTGTTTTTTTACTTTTTAGGTAAAAGATTGTGAAATGGTTTGAGGGAGGATGAAAGCTGTGGAAAAACTCTTTCCAGTTCAGGGGACAGGTTTTGATGATCTAGTAATCCTGACTGTTGTTTCCTTTCTGGAGGGAAAAAGACTACATTTCGTATAGACCCTTGTTTAATTAATTTCTGCATTTTCAAAAGTACTGTTTTGAGCAGACTCAGTCTGCAGCATATGCTGTGCTGTTTTCTGAAATGAAATTTTAATAATTGATCAAAAATGAAATATAGATTTATTTGGGATGGATCCTGCTCCACGAACTCTTTCAACGCTGAAAGAAACACGATTCGCCTTCTACTTAATGAATAACTAACTTTAAATACAACTGCACATAATGCATTTCTGCTGTGATCTTGTTGAAGTTCAGGCTGAGATTGTATGACTGTATTTAATTGTACTAGAAAACAAATGAATTGCACACATAAACAAAACTGGATTTGTTTGTATGTGTGCGTGCTCTGTATTTAAAAGTATATATTGGGAATTTTGCAAATGAGTATCCGGCAATAAAGAAAGGTCAAAGTTGGATAGTGAATAAAAGTCAGAAGGGAGAATGAAGTGTATTCCTCATTTAGGACTGGGCACTGATAGAAACTGATAATATTTGATTAATGAGAGACAGCTTAGCAGTGGGTAAAAACATCTGTAAGAAATGATTTATTATTTCAAGGGTATTGGAAGCTTGCCGTATCTTGCAGATTTAACTATGTGTGCCTGAATAAAATAAATGAGATGCAACATGTGAAAAATGAAAACACATTACTTGCAAAGGATGTGTCACAAGCAGGGTATTTTTGTTAAAAGTACACTTTGTCATGGGGATTTTTAATGTGGTTCTGAATACAAATCATTTAACTGGTTCATAAAATCAACTCAGTTGGAATTCTTGCATCTATCATCCAAGACAGAAATGGGGGGTTTATACTTAATGTGCTGTATCTTTCCTTAAATGTTTGTGTTTTTATTGTGTATAGCTGCTGAAATGACACATATTTGTGGGGGAGAGAGGGATGAGTGGAGGCGATGAGAGGATTCTTGTTTCAAAATGAAAGTGTAAACTCCACTGATCAACCTTTGTGAACATGAGGATCATCACAATTTTTACAATACGTTCCACGCTTCTGCAAAATTATAACCTTTATTATGAATATTTTTTTGTTTTTTTGTGTTTTTTTGGCGCGTTAGTTTTCCCCCCCCCCCCCCCCCCCCCTTAGTGGGGGGGGGGGGGGGGGGGGGGGGCGGGGGGGGGGGGGGGGGGGGGGCGGAAAGGGTGAGCCCCCCGGGGGTCCGAAGGGGGCCGCTGAAGTCCCGGAGTGGGGGGGGGGGGGGGGGAAAAGCCCCCCCCCGGGGGGGGGGTTTTTTGGGGGGAAAGGGGAGTTTTTTTCTTCGGCAAATACGGTAATCTCTGATGTTGCCTAATACCATTCTACCTGTCCTTCCTCTTTGGTAATGAACATCTTTCTTTTCTATCTGCTATCTTTGCTGAATGCCTTTCTCCATGTCTACAAAGGCAACTGAAGACTGCTCTACAACCAGTACAGTAGATTAGGAAAATGATTTTATGTAAGTATCGAATCAAACTTGATTTCCTGTGAAAATGTGTCTTCTCTCAATAGTGAAATATGTCAGTTTAAGATTAAGGATATGTAAATTAATCTACTCAAGGCCAAGTGGGAGATGGAAAGTAGTCATTTCTAATACTATTAGCACTAAATTCTATTACTAAATAAACTAGATATTCTTGGGTCAGTCCTGACTCCATCATAGATTGATTCTTGCAAGGGGTTTTGATAACAGTATGGAAATGGTTTGCTGTTGTTGCCTTCTGGGATTTATTTATTTTTTTAATTTACCAGGCCAGATTGTGATATATCAATGACCTCTTATCCAAATATTAACCAGACTGGATCCTGGTTAGCTTCAAAGCCCTATTTATGCAGGCCTGATCTTTCTGTGCAACCTGCCCTTTTCTTCATTAGTGATCTATTGGAAGAGATACGATAGTCACATGATTGTATTTTGCAACAAAAATGGCAAAAAACACCATTGGATAAGCTGGATTCAGACTTATCACTGTGATTTGCTTAACAAACATGACTCGCTTAACAAGCATCCTTAAACATGATCATAAAATAGTGCCTGGTCATAAGGTGACTTGACTTACAACCACAATGACTTAGGATCCAAATTCTGGGCTCAATTGTTGTTGTAAGTCTATCTGTGACTTACTAACTATAAGTTAAAAAAAATAAATAAGAGCACAGTTCTGTTGCATGTATTCCAAAGATGCTAGCTTTGTCTTTTGTATAGAGAGTGGGAGGAAGATATTATTCCTCCTAGATTAAAACCTGCGGCTGATTATGCCCCATTAAATTTTACCCTTCTTTTTTGAACATGCACCCAGATAAATCAAACAGCAGTGAAACATTCAGAGTATAGAGATAACTGGCCCATTCCCTGTAATGTGATTGAATATCAACTATACATGACATTACTAAATTGATGAATTAATGAAGAGCCTGTAAATCCATTTCTATTTAAATCTCTCAAGTCAATTTAATCAATGACAGTTTAATTAGAGAGTAAGAGGTTAAAATAATGAACTTCTGAGCATGTGCTAACAGTTTTAGACAACCAACCCAAATATCAAATACATGGATACAAAATACATTTCAATTTAAATTAAAGGTAAAAAGTTAGGAGGCAAGGGATGCTTGATTTGCAATATGATCAGGTAAGGAAGTTGGGGAAGATTACATTATATTATGAGACCATGACTTTCACCTTTGAAGAGCTATGCTGAATATAACTAGCATTTGTAACAGCAACATTCAAAAATATTACATACAGGTTAAAACTCCAGATATATGTATGCACGGCTTACACCAAATATTGCATTGCATTTTGGGATATATGTTTTTAAATGTGTTAGCTCACCAGGTAAATCAGGCAGGAAACACAACTAATTCTATTTTATTATACTTTATTTATCAACAGTAACTGGCAAATCTGAAGGCAGAAATGTCCTGCTGCCAGTTTTAACTGCTTGATCTGTAATTTTTTCTCCTCTGACCATTAATTCATTGGAGGGTCCTGCCTCTTTTGTCTAATGATTTCTTCCCTCATTCCCCCAATGTAATTCACATATTCCATTTCAAAAGTTTCTAAATTCTTCATTGATTTACACAATCATCTGAAAATTTTAACTGGGGCAGATAAAACTATACATGTAAATAGCTACAATGAGAATATACAAACTTTTGTCTGAATATATTGCTGAGAATATAGATCAGGGCTATCAAACGTGGCCTGTGGGCCAGATGTGTCATGCTCTGGCCATGCCCACACCCAGTTTAGTGAAGGGGGAAAAAAGTCCTGATATATCACGTGATGCCACTGTGACAATGCAAGTTTGACACCCTTGATATACTGTATTTTTCAGAGTATAAGTTGCACTTTTCACCCAAGAAAGTGCGTGGAAATGTTTGTGTGTCTTATACAGTGAATACAGGCCCATTTTTGGCCTCCCAAAGCCTCCGTGTGTCCCGTTTTTGCTGTCCCCAGCGTCCAGAAGTGTCTGCAGGCCAAAAACGTGCTATTTTTTTTTTGTTTTCCTCTCTAAACAAAGGTGCAACTTATAGTCCAGTGTATCTTATACTCCAAAAAATATGGTAGATATTGGAAACATTTCATTTTAATTTCCAATACTGTATAGATGTACAACGCCAATGTACTTTATAGAATTAGTAGAATTTCTGGCTACACCTGAACTAAACATTAGACTACATAAACCACTGGCCATCTGACATTGCACTTTGAGGTGTCATGAGTGAAAACATTTGTACATTATACATTTATTCTAATGGAATTTCATTTACGTACTTATTAAAATAAGAAAGGCTGAGTGCCAAAGAATTGAGGACTTTGTATTATGGTGCTGGAGAAGACTCCTGCGAGTCCCTTGGACTGCAAGGCCATCAAACCGGTCAGTCCTAGAGGAGATCAACCCTGATTGCTCTTTAGAAGGCCAGATCCCGAAGATGAAACTCAAATACTTTGGCCACCTAATGAGAATGAAGGATTCACTGGAGAAGAGCCTAATGCTGGGAAAGATTGAGGCAATAGAAGAAGGGGACGACAGAGAATGAGGTGGCTGGATGGAGTCACTGAAGCAGTAGACGTGAGCTTAAATAGACTCCAGAAGATGGTAAAGGACAGGAAGGCCTGGGGGAACGTTGTTCATGGAATTTGCGATGGGTCGGACTGTACTTCGCAACTAACAACAACAACTTATGAAAAAAAGATTTTCTCAAATTTCATGCATTTGAAAAATATTTTAAACAATGAAAAACTTCTGGTTTGTCGGCTTCGCAAGCGGCAGGGATTCGCGATACTGCGCGATCCCTGCTGCGCTAGCCGTTTTTGGTGCTCCAACCCGGACGGGTCTGGAGCTAAGGCTGCCCTGCAGGGGTGGCTGAAGATAAGGGGGATCCGGAGTGAGGTTTGGGGGTGTTGCAGACCCCCTTCCCAGCCGGCAGAACCTCCTTTTCCCAAGACGGTGCAGCGGCGGTCCGTAATGGCTGCCACAAAGAAGCTGGCAGCCGGGTAAGAATGCGCAGGAGGAAGTGGAGAAAGCTTTTGAAAAGAGAAAGTTTTTCTGGTTCCCGGGACTCTGAGATATATTTAACAAAACTCCTGGAAATTATGGCTTTCTGATTGATACCTTCTAGAAGAGAAAATAAGTGGCAATTTGGTGGTGCTGAAAGGAAAGTTTATTTCCTTTCCTACGGAAAGTTTATTTCCTTTCCTACGGAATTAATAAGTGGATATTAAGAAACTTATTTTTTTAGGTAAAAACTGGCTTTAAGTGATAAGTGAGAAGGGAGAGGACTAAAAAAATATTTGTATGCTAAGACTTTGTTGGAGGAGATGCCTTAAGGATTTGAAGACTGAAATATATTGCAATAAGACTTTAAGAAACAGATTTGGACTTTCTTTTTTTCTGATTGATACTACCCCAGGAAGAGAAAGTGAGAACTTTGCCTTGGCTTGGACTGATTGATAACTTTGGGACTGTTTTATTTTTTTCTGAAATATCTTGGTTGCTGCAAGAAGAAAGAAGGGAAAAAGAAAAGAAAAGGTTTATAATGGCTTTTTCTGTTGAGGAACTGAGAAAAGAATATGAGCAAACAAAAAAAGATGGTAAAGATGGTTTGAAAGAAGCCTTCCTTTTCTTAGAAATGGCGCTGGCTAACTATCAACAAACATTACAACAGATGAAGACAGCAGAAGAAGAAGGAGAGGAAGAAGCCATTTTTAATGAATTTCAGAATTTAACCAAGAAAGAAGAAAGAGGGAAAGGAAGAGAAATGAAGGACTTAAGATTTAAAAAAATATTTAAGAAGGGGAAAAATAAGGTGCAAAATCAATATAATGATAGTAAACAAAAGGAAAAAGGAACACAACAGAGAAGGGAAGCCAGTAAGGCAGAGGCTAGAAGAAGGGGGGGGGTAGAAAGGTTTGGTGGGGGAAGAAAGGAAGGAAAAAGGTGGAGAAAAGCCACAAAGTTTTGGAACTAGATGGGAAAAAAGGAATCTTTTTTAGGGATAAAGGGTAAAGTATAAATTCTTCAAAAAAGATTTTGCAAGGTACATAAGATGATATTGTAGCATTGTATTAGAAATAGAAAACTAAAATGGTTTAAGAGTTGATAAGAGATCAAAATGTTGAAATGTTTAGTAATGATTGGTTTTAAAATTTAACAATATTAAAGGGAAGGTTTAGAATATTTAATTAAAGAGTTTAATAAGATTATGGTATTGATGTTATTATAAAATTTTTATTATAGCATTTGTTTTTGGAAAAGGCAATGGGAATGTTATAGATTCAATACTTAGATCTACTGCTTAACTATGTATTTAATTATTTTGGATTTACTATTTAGATAGAACGTACCAAGCAGAATCGGATTGGGTATTGGGTGTTATTTTAAATGTTAATTTGATTAATTTAGGGGGGAGATAGAAAGGCATCATACTCTGATTAGTGATTTCAGGAGAAATTCTTTTTTTATTATAAGGAACGAGACAAAGGGACAATAAAGAATGGACAAAAGATACAAATATAATGACTCAAATTAAGATGGATTAATTAAGATAGAATTAAGAAGAGTGAAATGTGTAGAGAAGCTAATATAGAAGACTTAGAATGGTAAATAAAATAAGTAATGACATGTAAGATGAGCATGAATATAATTGAAGTCCATGAAGAGAGAGATATCTGGGGCCAAATTACTTTCCTAAAAGATCTTTTTTTTTTCTTTATGTCTTGTGTGTTGTGTGTTTATGTTTTTGGGAGAGTTAATAAAACCTTACAGAAATATAGAATGAGAATAATGGTAACCAAGTCAGAAAGAAATAGATGAAATAATAATAATGAAATTGAATAAGAGTAAAGAGAAGTGAAGAGAAACTGGATAAGAGGTTTTTGTATGCTTATATGGAAATGGTTTAAAATAGAATTATAGGTTTTATCTGACTTGTTAAATTTATAATGGAAAAAGGTTTAAGTATGTAATGGTTAATGATGATTTGTTTGTTTTTGAAAAATTAATAAAACTTGTTTTAAAAAAAAATATTTTAAACAAAAAATGAAATGTTATATGTGAAATATTAGCATATAAAGTAGCCATAATAATCTCCCTAAAATTATACTCAACGTTACACATAATCCCCTCCCCCAGATTAAACTATTCCAATTTCTTGCTGTTCTACTGAAACCTGCACCAGGTTTCCTGTGTGAAATTTGCAGAGACAATCTCATATTGTGTATTTCTAACTTGTCTATGCTGTGGTATTTTACTGAAGAAACTTGCTGTCAGCAGAATGATAAAAAGAGAAAGATTAATAGCTTTTGGAGACCTATACAGTTTTCAAAACAAGAAATGGAGGTATCACCCAAACTAATTCATTTAACATTGGATTTTAGCACATTAAAGTAGTTTCACCCATGATGCTAAAGATGCTTTGTTATGTTTTTGTAATCATATATGCAAAACGTCAGTATTGAAAAATGCATTGTATAGGAAAATGCTACTACATTGAATGAAAACTTTTTAACATTTATTTCAGTGATTTTTTTAAAATATTGGTTCCCTTCTATGTTTGTGTGATTTTCTCTTTTTGGACTTAAGAAATATGCAACTAAGAAAATGTTTACAAACAAAAATACATTTTAAATTACAGATGCTGTAGATAGTTACGATGCTACAATAACTCATAGGTGTGATAAAGGAGTGATTTCCAATCTTTGGAGAAACATAGCGTCATGTCATGCCATCTACCATGCTTTGGGGTTATCTCTATAACAGATGTAAACCTAAGGAACATATGGAAGAACAGCTGCATTCTAATGTCCTATGGGCTTCAGCAATATCTTGACCCTTGTAAATTTTGGAAAGAGAAGAATTAGGTAGTTAAGAGTTTATGGGTATACTGCTGTGCAGTCACTCCTGTAATGTATAATTGAAGAAACATGTTGAAGGTGCTGGAAGCAAAAACAAACTGAGAAGAGCCTTACACATCTGTTGCTCTATTCTGGAGGGACTAAATGTTATCACTTAACAGGCAACTCAGTATCTTGGCAAGCTGGTATTAGCAGATGTCTTTGTGCCAGTGCCTTGGCTTAGGGTCTTTGAAATCTATAACACTACTCTGGCACTTTATCTTGCCTTAGGATGGAAGTTCAGAGCATTTTCACAGTTTTTCTTCATGATGTAGGAAATAAATAGATTCTGCACCATCCATCAGTAAGGAGGTGAGAGGAAGACTGTGGCATAGATTTTCTTAACTTAAATGCCCTTGTGCTTCTGTTATAGAAACTTTAAACATTTTTAGAGCAGTTAAGTTAAACTGGAAAAGGTATCCATTAATTGGTGTCATAAAGTTTTATGTAGACATTCTAAATGCATGTTAGCTGTACAGATGCTTCTCCATTCTTCCATTTTTGTTGTCTCATCTTCCATGTACAAAGGATGACTTTAGCAAAAATTATCATTTATTCATGGTGGTGCAGTAGTCCTCATTTTTCTTTTCTAGAACTTTTCGATATTTAACCCTCTTAATGAGGAGTCCAGAACCCTAAAGGTGATCAAACTCTTGACTCTGAGGGAAAACATTAATATAGTTTCAGCTTTAGTTCAGTTTTGAAATGTTAACATCTATTTTACGAGGGCTATCCACAAAATAGATTACGTTTTCGTCTGCAGCAAGAAGGGGCGGAGCTAGCACGGCCATCTTTGGTCTGTGTGTCCGCTGCTCAGTCTGCATCTAGTCGTGCTAGTGGGAGGTTTGTATCGTTGCCCGTTATTTCACAGCAAACGTTTGAAATGTGTGCTGCAATTGAAAATCCCGCGAGTTGTGAGGTGCGATCAGTGATAAGGTTTTTGTTGGCAAAAAACCATAAACCGATTGAAAATTTAATTGAAAAATTGAAAAACTAAGAAAAGCAATTCAGAACAAGTGTAGAGGAAAGTTAAGCTCAAAAATTTTGTTTTTGCATGACAATGCCCGACCACACACAGCAAATCACACTCGAGAAGTCCTGAATGCTTTCAAGTGGGAGATTTTTCCTCATCCGCCCTACAGCCCCGATCTTGCACCAAGCGACTACCACTTGTTTCCAAGGATGAAGACCTGGCTTGGAACAAAATGCCATTCAGGTCTTTAAAAGTTGTAACTGGCCCTTTGAATTGCAGTGATGGAATGCAGTTTGACCTCCCCGGGAGAGAAGGAGTGCCTTCTAGAGGAGCAAAAGACAGTAAAGTTTAGATAGTGTTGTGGGAGGAAGATATTTTGTGTTAAATAGGAGAGGTGAGAGACTTGAGCCCAGAGGCATCACACATAACAGGCCCTTAGGATTGGACCTCTCCAGTATTGACTAGACATTGGCCACAGAAGGAGGAAAACGACTCTAAAACAGCTTCCCAATTCCTCATGCCAGACAATGCTAGCATTGTTGGTGGTATCAAAAGGCCCACGAAAGTTAGGATATTCCATTACACAAGCTCCAGAGGACATCCAAAAGGGTGACCAATGTCATGTCAGAACTACAACACAGCCTGAATATTGACTAAAAAAGCTGTAAATAATCTAGTGGTGCCACACTCAAAACCCAGGAGGGTACATTTCTGAGACAGGAATTAGACCCCTACCCCTGAGACAGGAATTCTCCCTTACCCCTCCTTCCAGCAAGATTTTTGAGATGTGTGCCAGCCCAGCCCTTTTATTTAGTGTTAAATCATGGATTCCACCATAGACAATGAAGGCTTTATTACAAGTCAATATGCAGGCTGCTTAGTAGCAGCAGCCAGAGGGCAGGGCCATCAAAAATCAACCTTTGGGATAGAGGATCAAATGTTGGAACACAACACCATTTTTAAACATCAGGATTTCTTCCCTGACAGCAGCCCATCCTGTGCAAACCACTGACCTGCTCCCACTTGTGCTGTCACCATTCACCTGAGCACCCAAATCCTCCATTGCACAGTGAGTCCTCACTGCCAGGGTGCCATGGCACAGGTACTCTGATATCACAGCCCTAGTCAACTCCACCCTGTCCACAGCAGTGGCCTTATTCAGTTCTAGGAGATGAATTCACACACAGAGTCTCTACTGTCCAGCCACTTCCTCTGCGAAACCATGGTGCTTCCCAGTTCCTGCCTGGCAGTGTCAAACAGCTGAGCCAAAATCATCTGATCCATGGCCCTTGGAAGCTTCCTCAAATGCCACTTCCTGTTTGCAGAATCATCACAGCAAGTCACAATGAGGAAACTGTGACGAGGATTCATCATAATTCACTTTTTTTGTTTTCCTGTCTAACACAAATAGTACTCCTTTCCTAACATTACTGCTTCTCCTGCCAGGTGAGATCACAACCAATTTCACCACACCATCTGCAACATCCAGGGGCGGGATTCTACCAGTTCGCACCTATTTGGTAGAACGGGTTGTTAACATTCTAAGCAGTTCGGAGAACCGGTTGTTAGAAGAAATTACTGGCCTAATCCTGTTAGGAAGGCAGGAAGGAAACATTCTGGTATTGCTTACAGAAACTGCCTCTCCGTTAACCCTTATTACATTCTTGGCAGGACTAGACTTCCTGTCTTAGGAACTTCTCTGGAGTTTTTTCCCCCTCCTTTGCTGGTACTTTGTATGGAGGGTCCATTCAAAGTTACAATGGCACTGAAAAAAGTGACTTTTGACCCTTTTTCACACTGAAGACTGTTGCAGCATCTCCACAGTCATAAGAGGCCAGGCAAGGAGATGCGTGCCGCGATGTGAGTGATGTTGAGTTGGCCATGCCCAGCCTCTAACATGACCACCAAGCCATGCCCACCCAGTCACATGATCACCAAGCCATGTCCACCCGGTCACATGACCACCAAGCCATGCCCACCAACTAAGCCACGCCCACAGAACCAGTTGTTTAAAAATTTGAATCCCACTCCTGGCAACATCCAGACCACTGAACCAAGCCCCCATACTGGCTCCATGTCCAAACCTCCAAACAACCCTCCCTACCCCTAACTAACTAAAGATATTACAATTAAATATTATAAATTAAATATTTCTATAAAAAACATGTATATGCAAATCCAAAAATCTTCAGCTCTTTACATATCCTTGATATATGAATACTTTAAAAAACAAACCTAAAATTATTTCTTTTTCTTAACCTTATAGGTTTTACAAAAATGTTTTTTTTTGCATAATCAATATTAAATTCACTGAGATTTTTTCCATATAAGTAATTACTTCTATCTAAAGTGAAATGCAATAATGCTGCCAATGTGAACTTTATTGAAATAAGATAGAATATTCAAATGGGATACTATAAAATGTCTTACAGTAATTATTCATTTCTTTGATTTGTATCTTGGCCCATCCCAAAAGCTTGTAATAAGAAACCATATTAATCATAATGCCTGCCAGTTAGATTAAAATCAAGTGCGTGCTCATTTTTCCATCCTAATTTGGCTACTACAATCTTATTGAGATATTAAATTCAGACACTAGTGAATACATTAGTATGTGTTCAGAAAAAGGCAATTGCACAGAAAAGGTGATTAGACGGATTATTTGCTGATTATTTTTCTTATTAGATTTCTGTCCTGCTGTATTTAATCCAACTTTCAGCGACTTACAAGTACAATAGAAACATTATGCCCCAAAAAGGGACAGAAAAAAAAATCAATAAGCTAAAAATCTCTAATAACCCTTGGCTGTTACAACTCAAATGCCCTCTGGAAGAGCTTCAGTTTCTTCCCCAAAATGGGCAGAGTGGAAACTGATCTAAACCATAAATAAAAGGACATTCCAGAGGGCTGGTTCTTCCACTGAAAAACAACATCCCAAGTGTTGTTCCCCTTGACTTCCCCCCCAAAATATGAAACAGCTACTTCTCCCATCATGAACATAATGGTTGGGCCAATAGCTGTATGGACAGGCAATATCTGTATGGCAATTAGCATGATACCAATCCATAATTTTTATAGGTTAACCCCAGCCTTTTAAATTGAACCTAGAAGCTAATAGGCAACCAATGAATCTCAGTGCCAACTTAATTCTTCCACTCTCTTGCGTATTATCCTCCTATTCAAGTAATTCAATGTAAGCAAATACAGTGACATTTTCAAATCTCAAGTTTTGTTTCAGTCCTTAAGCATCATGTGTTCAAAATTAACATTTTAAACAATGGTCTGTTGTGTTTGGTAGATTTAAATTTGTTTTCCTGAGGAGTTCAAGGCATATCCAACCATCATTTTTCCTCAAAACAATCATTTAGTTACCATGTTACCATGTAGTTACCATAACTGGTTTGAAGTTATCCAATGCATTTACAGGACTGGGGATAGCCTAGAACTGGATTTCCCCAGTGCAGTTTTGACATCACAGCCACTCCCTTATACAGTATGGTGCATTTAACAGCTGGTTAACAGTTACATTGGGATTATAATAAAGTTAAGCAACTAATATTCTTGATCGGGCAGAATTCTAGTTGTGCTTTAATTAATATGAACAGAAGGATTCCCTTTAGCTTTCCAAAAGTAGTAATCTGTCAGATCCAGGGGTCTAGGTGTGAAGGAAGAGGCAGTATGCATTTTCATATCCTAGTCAAACCTATCACTTGAAAAGGACTGTGGTATGTTAATTTAAAAATACTTCATTTACACTTTGCACTAAACTAGGGCTCTCCAACCATGGCCGCTTTAAGACTTGTGGACTTCAACTCCCAGAATTCCTCAGCCTGCTTCTGGGAGTTGAAGTCCCCAAGTCTTTTTTTTTTTAAGAAAGTTTTATTGAGTTTTAACAAAACAAATAAAACATCTTATTTGAGTACAGCATCGTTCTGGGTTATCACATTTCCATACAGACACAATTTCATATGCATATTCATCTTATGTATTCAACTTCATATCTTATTACTCTTTTTCCAACTTCTCACTATTTCTCCCTTTACTTCTCTTAATTTTCTTTTATGGTTATCTTATTTTCTTCTTATTCAATTGTATTTCTTTTACCTAAATTTCTATATCTTTTTATTCATTGTACTTATACTTTCATCTGTCTTGTTTACAATTTCATATGTTCTCTTCCAACATTCTTAAGAAGCAAAATTCCCCCTATGATTGCCAATTGAAGTGCAACACCTTTAAATCATATTGTTATTATCATATGAAATCTCATTAAACATTGAATTTGTGCATTCTAAAATTATAACATTCAAATTTCTAATATCTATTTTATATCATATAGATCTCATTATTCAGACTCTGCTTGGTACTTCCCCTTGAAAATGTAAAAGAAAAATTCTAAAAACAAAAACCATATATATATATATATATATATATATATATATATATAGATAGATAGATAGATAGATAGATAGATGATAGATATAGATATAGATATAGATATAGATATAGATATAGATATAGATATAGATATAGATATAGATATAGATATAGATAGATATAGATATAGATATAGATATAGATATAGATAGATATAGATATAGATATAGATATAGATATATATATAGATATAGATATAGATATAGATATAGATATAGATAGATAGATAGATAGATAGATAGATAGATAGATAGATAGATAGATAGATAGATAGATAGATAGATCGATCTTTGGTTATTCGGGATTTCTCCCGCGTAAGATTGGAAGTATCTAGGCAACGTTTCGATGAAGTCGAAACAAATGAAGTCGGAAAAAAAAATATGATCACAAACCCAAACTCTGGCTCAGATACGTAGATGACACCTTCATAATCTGGCCACATGGGAAAGAACACACCTCAACAGCCTACACCCCAAAATACAATTCCCCATGGAAACAGAAGCTAACAACCAACTTCCCTTCCTAGATGTCTTGGTATACAAAAAATCCAATGGCTCCCTAGGACACACCATCTACCAGAAGAAAACACATACAAACCGCTATCTACACGCACTCTCACACCACCACCCAGCACAGATCAATTCCGTAGCCGAGACACTCATCTCCAGAACAAAATGCTTAGCCGACGAACAACACCTAGAGACCGAACTACACACTCTCACTGGCGTGCTGACAGCCAATGGATTCCAAAGAAAGAAGATCACCCACCTAATCCAAAAAGAAACCCCAACCAAAATCCAAGACAGAGAACAAGAGAACGGCAAAGCCCTCCTCCCATATATAAAAGGCACTACAGACAAAATCAGCAAGATCCTCCAAAAACACAACATTAAGACAGCATTCTGCACAAACAGAAAGATATCCACCATCCTAAGAAACCCTAAGGACAAAATCGAGTTAGAAAACCAAGGAGTATACGAAATTCCTTTCACTGCCTGCCCCATCACATACATTGGACAAACTAACAGAAGAATAAGTGCACGCATTGAAGAACATAAGAACTCAATCAAAAAGGAAGAACCAACCTCTTCCCTGGTCCAACACCTCAAAGCCACAGGACATGAGGTTGACTTTAAAAATACCAGAACTATCGCCAAAACCGAACACTTCAGCAGCAGAATAATCAGAGAAGCCATAGAGATAGAAAAACGCCCACACAGCATGAATAAACGAGATGACACCTCCCGCCTACCAGCCATTTGGAAACCCGCCCTCATGAACAGACGAGTACCTAACATGAAGAATTACACCAGACCCACACCCATGAGAGCCACACAAGATGCCACCACCATACTTCCATGTAGAAAGCAGACTAACACCCACACAGAAGATGAGACACAACCACGGACCAGAAGCCGCACTGCAGCTGCATCACTACCCACTTCAGACCCCTCCGAGCCATACATGAAGCGAACTGAGCCCCACCATGAAGATGCAGCATGACCACGAACTCGAAGCCAAACAGCAGGATCACAGCTCACCAGCTCAAATCCCCCAGCAACTAAGACTAACCTGAGCACAACCAAGCCCCCACCTGAACAGAACACGCCTCCAGCCAATCAGAACACGGCCAACCCCCCCAACCAATCAGAACACAGCCAAACCCCCAACCAATGAGAACACACCCCCACCCAATCAGAACACAGCCAAGCCCCCACCCAATCAAGTCACACCCCCACTAGCAGTTAAAAGGAAGAAGCAGCTGCAAGCTCACATCACTCTGAGAAGCACAGAGCTGAAGACACAAGCCTGAAGATGATGTATGAGACTTCATTGAAACGTTGCCTAGATACTTCCAATCTTACGCGGGAGAAAACCCGAATAACCAAAGATCCACATACAAATACCCTGAGAACCTCAGAAATATATATATATATATATATATATATATATATATATATATATATATATATATATATATATATATATATATATACATATATATAACACACACACACACACACACACACACACACACACACACACACACACACACACACACATTACTAAACAAAATAGTTATTCAAAATCATTCTAGTACTGGTATGAACCTTGTAAATCTTTCACGTTTCTTTTCAATATCTATCAATCTTTGAGAACAATTGAAATGTTTCCCTCCCTTCTTCATTATTACTTAACTGTTAATAAGCATACCATTGGATAGTCATACAGTTTTATCTTATAAATTATTTACTATTAATAAGCAAAATAATTATTCAAATTCATTCTAATAACTGGTATAAATTTCCTTATAAATCTTTCACATTTCTTTTCAATATTTTATCAATCTTTAGAAACAATTGCAATGTTTCCCTCTCTTCTTTATTATTGAATTAATTATAAATAAGCATACCATTACATAACAATACAGTTTTATCTCATAGATTATATACTTATTTCATTTCTAACTCATTACAGTATTCTACTGTCACAACACTATCTTTTGTACCTTTGCAGAATCCTCACTTTTAACTTAATTTAACCATTGTCTCTGTGTTTTCTAGCTGAGCAAATACCTTTAATCCTAGTATGTTTCCCCTTTTTCTTATTTCCTGTTTTTGTCCCTCATAAGTTCTTTCCCTTTCTATCTTTCTCCCTTTTTTCTCATCTCTTTTTCTATACCCTTCTCTCTCTAATTTTCCCTTCTGTAGTTTTCTGCTTCTACTTGCTATTATACTTCTTTTTCAGACTATTTTTTCTTTTTGGCTGTTCCCTTTGATCTCAAACTTTTAACTCCTTTCCCCCTTTTTCCCCTTATTACCACACTTTGCATTATTTGATAATCGAAAATGGCTTCTTCTTTGTCTCACCCTTCTTCTTGCTCTTGAAGCTTTTCCTTTTGCTTTTCATAGTTCAGGATCTCCATTTCAAAAAATTCAAATACGAAGCCAAAGGATCTTCCTCCCCTTTCTGCATCTTCTTTCTGTTTTTTAAGACTCATCTTCAATTCCTCCAAGAGTGATGGCATTTTAAACACTTTTGAACAACCACCCAATTGACTTTAAGTAAAAACAGAAAAAGAAAGAAAAAACCAATGCCAAAAACTTTTTTTTAAATCACCAAATGATCCCAGACTGTTCCTTCTTGTTTCTTTCCTTTACTTTTCCTTTCTGTGGGTTACTGTATCTTTTAATAAGATTTCAGTTACAATGTATCCTCGGGAGTCTTTTCAAGGTTTCACTGTTAATCTTCTTTATTTTTCCAGGTGGCACTCCATTTTTCCATTATTCCAAGTCCCACCCTTTTGCCTCCACTCTTCTCCTTTTTAGAGCTTTAAAATGACCAAGAAAAAATCTTTATTCTCCTTTTGACACTTAGATTTCAGCTTAAGGTTGCCTATTAGTGTCAAAATAGATTAATATAAATTTCTTTCCATACCATTTGTAATTGTCAATATAAAGGTAAAAAAGAAGGGGTTTTAACCTCCTTTTCTCTCTCCTTCGCCGCTTAAAGATCTTCTTTCAGAAGTATCCCTCTAGGTACTTTTAGATTCAGGGTACCTTGCTTAGATGTTCTCTGTTGTTTAGCCTGGTCTGTCCTGCTTTCCTCTTTGTCTTCCTCCTGCACAATCTCATCCAGTCGGGTTCTTCTTTGAGGTGGCCATTTCTGATCACCGCTGCAACCGCCTTTGGGGAAGGGAGTTTAGACCAGCCAAGTAGGAGAGATGCGGCTCCCCTCCACTCAGCTAGCAACCTCCCGCCTCTTCACCACCTCTCCGGGGTGGCTTCAGGCCTGAATCCAAAGGATGGGGTGCTCCAGCAGCGAGCACAGATCAAAAACGTGCATGATCACGGATTTCAGTCTGTCGCTGAAGAGACCCAAACCATCCACTTGTCCATCCACAAGTCTTAAAGTGGCCAAGATTGGAGACCCCTACACCTTGTTTCACTATAATTGTGGAATAAACCATCTATTCTGTCCTTTAATTCGCTTGCTGAATATAAAGACAGATAGATGACTCTACAAGTTCTTCCATACAAAGTTTCTTTTATTAGATTAGATTAGGTATCCTCAAGGTAACTCACGATTATGTCAAGATGCAGCTAATGTCCAATTCTTTGCATAGTTGAAATCATAGTGTAATTCTAAACCAAGAACAAATTTAGAGATTTGTCACATCTCCTTCAGTCAACCCTAATTCTGTCTTTGGCTTCTTGGCAATCCACGAATAAGACATATTTTTAAAACAACATAATTCACCCCTATTGTAATATATTTTGGCAACATATATTTTTCAAGAGGGATAGGAAGTACCTGTGTGCTGGTATGACTAATTATTATTACAAACATCTATCATTAAATAAGCATGTGCAAGACAGCAGGATTGTCTACTTAAGCTGCATAATACTAGGAATGCAAGATAGCTCTAGAACAGAGGATTTTGTTGCCGGAATGGCTCTATTTATTAAGCTATGATAACACTAATGTTCCTCTTTGATGTATAGCATGTGCGACTTCAGCTGAACTTGTAGAGAGCCTTAAGGATGTTTCATTGAACATTTAGTATGGCAGAAAGCCAGAATACATTTAGTCTAAGCCCAGATGACAGGTTGGTAATGAGGTAGTGATTGATCACCATTGCTTCCTTATGAAAACCTGCTTCATATGCTGGGGTGGGGAGGCGAAATGCACTGCCAGCTCTTTTCATTTTACTCCCTGTTGTATTAGTTATTCTTACTGTAGAAGAGGTGCATAGTCTTGAAGTTAAGCACTCATTCTTAGATTGTGCTTCAGCATCTGCCTTCAATTTCTTAACCCCAACATCTGATGGCTTTATTATATATATAACCTGGTTCTTAATGCCTTGATTTTTATTGTCAGAATTATCTGCAGTTATTTTCCCAGTTTTAATAATAATAATTTTTTAAAAAACAAACCTGTCCAGGAAAGACTTCAGTAATAAAAAAAAATCTTTCTGCTTTTTATAATTTTACTGGACGTCTAATTCTTCTTCTGTTCTCTCTCTTTTTCAATACATTGTATCATTTGAGCTAACAAATTTGATTCAAAGGTTATAAAACTCTACCAGAAATACAGCGTATGCATGAATATGACTGGAAAAATGTTTGTTTGGCCTTGGCTTTCCTTGTACCTTCCTCATTTTTTTTAATAAACCTTAGCATTGATTTTACTGTTCTAAATGTCTACAGTTTTAAATAATAATTCAAATAGTTTCATCCTGATAGCTAATTAAAATAGCCTCATGCTGGTGGTTAGTGTCTGATTTTATTTTACATATTGAATCCTTCCACTGTGGTAATTAGATATGTGCTTTTAAAAAGAAAGGAAAATTGTACTGCTATATTTTCTCATGCTTCTCAGTGAGGTTGCATGCCTGTTTAATCCAGAACAATTCTAAATGGCCTATGGAAAATGATTGGCATGTCACTAGGCCAAAGCTCTGTTTCTTTGTGGGTTCAGGTGATGTGATGTTAACACAGATACAGGATGGGAATGTCTAATTTGCCTCTTTAACCTCTTTCTCCCCCCAAAACAATTAAGCAAAAAGTAGGGATAGATTTAAAAAATCCCAATTCTCTATTCAGATCCTCTATGGGTAGAGCTTTTCATCATTTGGGATATTCCAGTCCTTATTTCTCTGTGCTAGACTATGGGTCACTTCTGTATAGGATTTAGCGTTAGCACTAGCACTTAGATTTATATGCTGCTTCACAGTGCTTTACAGCTCTCTCTAAACATTTAGAGATATTGCCCCCAACAATCTGGCTCCTCATTTTACCAACCTTGTAAGGTTGGAAGGCTGAGTCAACCTTGAGCTGGTCAGGATCGAACTTCTGGCAGTGGAATACAGAGTTAGTCTGCAATACTGTATTCTAAGTGCTGCCCAATCATGGCTCCTTATCTTATTATGGAAAACATTTTGGCTTCATGGAAAACAAATTTAATATCATTATGTAAAATATATAAGAAAATGCTATAACTATGATTGAAAGACTTATTTATTTTTAGATCATATTGCACTCACTATTTTTATTATATTTATATGATAAACTGAGTTGATTTGATTTGAAGTGCTGTAAAAGAGCAGGAAGTTTTCTTTTCATAAAGTGTATAATATACTGTATATGCATGAATTTAAAAATATATAGAATCAGCTTGTCATACTTTTTACAGAGAAAATATAATGAACATTATTTGCATCAGAGTTCTTGCACCCATGATCTCTAATATCCAAACATACAACGTTATATACTGTATTTGCTAATGGATGATACTGGGTGCTTTCATTGAACTCTTTGAGGGGAAAAAGTGAAATTGGAATTTGTAATCTTTTCCATTTACCAAGATCATCCCCCATTGAACATTCAGAGAAGAAATTCAGAGAGAAAACTGTATTAAGGATTCATGATCTCTGGGCCATCACTAAACACGAAAAATGACCATGTCATTTTTCTTGTACTAATTTACATGGTTCCAGTTTCACTGCTAACTGACATGAGCCAGCAATCTCTTAAAGAAGCAAATGATCAAATATAACCTTTTCATGGTCAGACTTATTCTGCAATAATAAAGCAGTAACAAATCAAAATAACAGAATGGAATGGCGTTTTATTTATTTATTATTTATTTAATTTATATTGCTGCCTATTCGCCCATGGCGACTCAAGGTGGCTTACACAATGTAAATCCATTTACATTTGGTTTTATTTAGTTTTATTTAAAAATAAAAATAAAAAAACAAAAAAAACTAACAAAAAGAATCAAAGTACAATAGAACAAAATCTTGAAAAAACAAAATAAAAAAATCACCCCCCAACTCACACACCCCACCCCACAGATTACATTAGCGATTTGATGGGCTCCGTCCCACTCTGAGTTCCCCAGGACTGCTGGCAAAACCAGGTCTTCAGTGCCTTCCAAAAGAGTGCTAGAGTGGGGTCCATTCTAATCTCTGGTGGAATTATATTCCAGAGAGAGGGAGCCACCATGGAGAAGGCCCTTTTTCTGGGCCCCACCAGGTGTGTCTCCCTCAGGGATGGGACCAACAACATTCCCTGCCTCCCTGCTCTAATGGGTTGGGTAGATGTGACCGGCAAGAGACATTACCTCAGATAACCTGGTCTCAAGCCATGAAGGGCTTTAAAAATGACAACCAACATCTTGAATAGCACCCGGAAGCAAATCAGCAACCAATGCACCTCCTGCAGAAGAGGTGACACATGTGCATACCAGGGTCTGCACAAAACCATGTGGGCCGCTGCACCAACTGGAGCTTCCGGAAGCTCTTCAAGGGCAGCCCCATGTAGAGCATGTTGCAATTTTGACTTACATATGTCTATTCAAGGTAGAAACCATTGTAAATAAGGGAGGTAGTACAGTATGGGTGAACAGGAAGTCAAAGACTATCATTCAGTGAATACACCATATGTTTCATGGTTGAGTACCAGATGCAATCCTCAGCATATCAAGGGAGGATTGAATGGTCCATGTGTCTGTCTGTGTTTGTGTCTATATGTGGAGAAGCCTAGAGAGCTGTTGCATCTTTACAGACTCTATCTCACCTAGTTGAAACTCTCCAATTCTTCTTCCTCTTTTTATAGAAAATGATGAATTAGATAGAATACTGGTCAGATGAGGTACGGGGCCAAATTTCAGGGATCTGAAGGGAAGGACAATTAAGAGAAAGAAAAATGAAAGCAAAAAAGAAGGAAGGGTTGGAAAAGGGCAAACTTAAAATTCAACAGAAGACATAAATTGTGCATTGTGGGAAAGTGTCAAAAAAAAAGAATTTGGAAGGTGCCTAGTCACTTTTCTTAATGATTGTTTGCTGAAGGAAACAATATATTCAAAGACAAGAAGAGTCTGGTCTCCAGTAAAGCCTTACTTGACCTTCAGGACTGTAGATCAAAGTTTGCTAGTTTCGAAGTGTTAAAGAAAGAAAATGGGGAAATTGAATATATAAAATATTCAAAGAAGTGATGGACTATCAACAGATAGTTATATAAATTGAATGGTATTATTGCCATTTCTATATAGCAATATATATATAGGGGGGGTGGGACCCAGATATGTGGCTATAAAATAAATGTAATATTTATGGGACAATGCTTCTGCACTTCAGTACTCCAGAGTCTCTTATTTTTAGGAGTGTTTACAGAAATCATTCTTTGTAAATGTTAGTAATAAAATTGGGCAATGGCAACTTGAAAATATCTATCTGTCATCTATCTGTAATCTGTCTTGATATCAAAGTTATCAGGTCACAATACTAAATCGATGTGTTATATAAAAATCCAACACTACAATTTCAAGTTTAATGCTTGAAATGCTTGTATTACTCCATGTTAAAATGGGAACTTGGTACACCTTCTGAAATCTCAGAAATTCCTCGTTATATATGAATAAGCATAAGTAGAAAAAGATTGTGTGTCCCAAATGTTAAATTAACTACATAAATATGTGTATGTATCCAGGGGTGGGATTCTACAGGTTCGCATCTATTCGCTAGAACCGGGTGTTAACATTCTAAGCAGGTTGGAGAACCAGTTGTTAGAAGAAATTACTGGCCTAATCCTGTAAGGAAGGCAGGAAGGAAACATTCTGGTGTTGCTTACAGAAACTGCCTCTCCGTTAACCCTTATTACATTCTTGGCAGGACTAGACTTCCTGTCTCAGGAACTTCTCTGGAGTTATTATCCCCTTCTTTGCTGGTTCTTTGCTTGTCTGGACTGACCATTCAAAGTTACAATGGCACTGAAAAAAGTGACTTATGACATTTTTTCACACTTACGACTGTTGCAGCATCCCCACAGTCACGAGAGGCCAGGCGAGGAGATACATGCCTCAATGTGAGTGATGTTGAGTTGGCCACACCCAGCCAGTTACCACCAAGCCACACCCACCAATTAAGCCACACTCACAGAACCAGTTGTTAAAAAAATTGAATCCCACTCCTGTATGTATCATGCTACCTTTTTTTCAGAGTAAGCTATCTTTCAATTGTTTTCTCCATTTTCTGACTGAAACACATCTATCAATAGAAGAGAATATATGTAGCTCAGTGTTGAACTGTGATGTCCTTTGTGGTCTCTGAGCTTATTTGCTTTCTGGCAACATTTTGTTACCCAACTAGATTGGGTTTTCTCCTTGTTTATAAGTAGTTTGCTTTGCATGTTTTGGTGGGGCAGTGGTTTTCTCTTTACTAGTCCCTTGGCTTGGATGTTGTTTTCTGCTTGACTGTTTCTTTGGTGTTAATCCCTGCTTATCTGGGTTTCTCTGCTTTTTTGTTAGCTTTGTATTGCCTTTTTTTTTTTTTTTTTTTTGAATGGTGAGCAAATATGGCCTATTTTCATGGGTCTATTGATGAGTGATTTGTTTGAATGGCAAATTTCCAGGAATTCCCTAGCATTTTCACTGGCCAGCCAATCCTCTGCATATAAACTGGCAAGGCAAATATTATATATAAACAAGGAGCAAGCCTCATACTTAAACCATCGATGTTATTTATGAAATATCTGCGAGCAAACAAGCAAACTCCAAGAACACCAAGGACTCCACAAAGACAACTATCTTTTAATTGAGATGGTAATTTTCTGATCCTTCCTTGTTGTTGCATTGTACAACATAACATTTGCTGCAAATTGTTTGACTTCTCAGCCAGCAGTACATCACTGGCATACAAAAGCACACCTATAATTCAGCCCCAATAATCATGAGTATTCCTGATTCATTAGCTGTAAATATATTAATCATCCAAAGGGATACCAGATATTATTGTCTTACCTCTGTTTAGTTTTAAACCATTTGCTAAGCTTTTTATTTATTTTCTTGGATACTCTACTTCTATCATTTACCTCCTACTGCATTCTGTAATCAATCCTCAATTGCAATTGTGATTAATTTCAATTTTTCATAGAAATTATATATTTTTTTAGTTATTGTATTTTTACTGTGGCATTAACTTTGGCTGTTAAAACATATCATAATTTTCACCTATTAGTCACTTTTGCTAATCACCAAACATTAAATAAACTTTTGCAAATGCATGCATTTCTTTTTGCTGGAAAGCAAAAATCGGCTTTGCGCATATTCTGCCTAACATAAATCTATATTAAACATCCCAAATTTTGCTTATTTTCATTTCTTCTGTCCCTTTAATTAGAATTTTACTAAATACCCACGCATATGTAACAAACTAATCTTCCTGTCATTGTTGCGTCCAATAGTTTCCTTTGTACAGAAGAAAAATAACAGCAATTGTTCTCATCCTTGGCTTTTCTTATGTCATCATTCTATCAAACATTTATTTCATATTACCTCTTAGTGTAATACCACATATTTATTGTGACACTTTGTGGGATCATTTAGTTCCAGGTAGTTTCCACACTATATTTCTTTGTCCTCTTTCTATTTGTTCTATTAGATGATTAATTTTATAGTTTTTCATGCAGGATTCATATTTTCTTCTCATTTCTCATTAACTTCTACTCTAATTTCCACTTTTACCGTTATTGTTTCCCATGTTCATTTTTCTCAAGGTCCACTCTTGATTGACACTAACAAAAACTGCTTGTCCCACATTCAGAATCTTGCACCATCTTTGTATTCCCTCAGTTTTTCACGACTTAAATTTAAGACTATATTTGTACATTTGTATCAATAAACTTACACTTAAACCATATTTTCAAAACATACCGATTTTTCCTAAATTCCTAAGATTTTTCCTAATTCATTCCCTGGAATTTGAGTAGCCTCAAATTGAGTAGTTTTCCTGTATTATCTAATCTCATTTCCATCCATCAATTCATGTCATCTGATAGAATAATGATTTTCTCTGATAATTCAGAATGTGGTATTATTTTGCCCATAACTAATCTCTACATTTCATGATGGCTTTGGTCAATTAATGCATTTATATAAAGTTTTCTAGAAATAAGGAAGAAAGTATAAAGGAGATTACTAACCTGGGTTACTCATTCAAATTCAGTATTTTCTGCTAACAATAAAAACAAGCACTGCTCAATCTTGCACATTTTGGCTAGTGTGTCACAACCACAAGCAGTTTTTTAAAAGATTTTTTTATTTTTAGACAAACATACACAAGCAAAACATAAAACATAAAACCATCTTCCAGTTACATACATAGAGTGTGTCGGTTGGTTACAAATGTTTTGTGCATTCTCTCCATAGTCCTCACTTACAGTTTGTATAAATTCTCATATTATCAATCTAATATATATGTTTACATTATTATCATTGTTAATCATTTATTTGACTAAATTATTATTCCATCATTTTATACGAGATATTCAAATTTTTAAATTAATTTATATTATAACAATTCATTATATCATCCTAAGTCCATCCAATGGTAGTACATTTTTATATTATGTTCTGTATTATCTATTATCCTTGTAAAATTCTCTAACATATTTCATTTTCATATTTTTTGTCTAACCATTGATAAAATAAATCCCATATCTTATAAAATTGTTTATCTTCTTGTTCTCTAATTTCAAATACCAATTTATTCATTTCAGCACATTCCATTATTTTCTTAATAACTTCCTCCTGCGTTAATATTTTCTCATTTTTCCAATTTTTAGCAAATACAATTCTAGCCGCTGTTAATACATTTACAATCAAGTATTTCAATTCCCTACTGTATATTTCTGCTAAAATCCCCAATAAAAATATATCTGGTTTAAAGTCTATATGTTTTTTTGTCATTTTTTCCAACCATGTGTGGATTTTAGTCCAGTATTTTCTAGCATCCGCACAGGTCTGCCACATATGCTAATATAAACCCGGTATCTGATGACATTTCCAACATTTTTCGGATTTATTCTTAAACATTCTTGCTATTCTCGTCGGGGGTAGGTGCCACCTGTAAAACATCTTATACAAATTTTCTTTATATGCTGTTGACATAGTCATTTTGTAATTTTGATACCACAATTTTTGCCATTTCTCTAAATCAATCCCATATTCAAATTTTTCCCCCCAAGCAATCACTGTTTCTTTAACTTGCTCTTCTTCTAGCTTAACCTCTAATAAATGTCCGTAAAGTTTTTAATCACCTTTTCATCAGTACCTGCCAAGATTTTATCTAAGTCAGTCAGTTTATCATAAAAGCCTTCTGTTTTAAGATCTTTATCATATCTAGAATGTATTTGCACATATGAAAACCAATTCATCCTTATACCTTGTTCTTCTAGTTCTTGCATAGATTTAAGTTCACCCTTTCCATTCAATATTTCACCATATCTAACTGTTTGTTCCTTTTTATATGTTATTGGATAAATGTTTCAATAGTTGATAACCAGATTGGAATTTTTAAATAATATTACTTTTTAATCTTCTGCCAGTTTAATAACAATGCCTCTTATATATAATCCCCTGTGTTTTAGTTCCCCTGTACCATAAGAAGGCATGCCATCCCAACAACAAATCATGTCCTTCTAGTGTCAATAATCTAGTATTTCTTAACGTTATCCATTCCTTAACCCACATCAAATTTGTCACCTAATAATATAACTCCCAATTAGGCAGGCCAAATCCTCCTCTTGTTCTAGCATCTTGCAACAGTTTTGATTTTATTCTCACTTTCTTTCCCTGCCAAATATACTTCAACACTAATTTATTTAAATCTTCAAAATGATCTTTCCTTAACCTAATTGGAATTGTCTGGAACAGGTATAAAATGCTAGGTAATACATTCATCTTAATTGTTGATATTCTCCCTATTAATGATAGTTGTAAATTTTCCCATTTTGCCAGATCTGTCACAATCTGTTGTTTGAGTTTGTGGTAGTTATTCTCTTTAAGTGTACTGCCTCTTGCTGTCAAATGTATCTCCAAGTACTTAACCTTATTTGTGACCCGGATCTTCAAAATATCTGCCAATTCTTCCTTTTGTCTTGCTAACATATTCTTTGTCAAAATCTTCATTTTATCTTTATTTATTTTCAGACCTGCTAGTTTGCCATATTCCTCTATCTTTTTTATCAATTTAGGTGCTGTTTCTAATGGATCCTCTAAAATAAGAACCAGATCATCTGCGAATGCTAACCACAAGTAGTTTTATGTCCTGCTTGTCTCATGGTTTGACTACCACAATACACTCTACATTATGAGTCAACTATCTTTTAAGATCATTCTAAAGCTTCAACTGCTTGAAATGTACCAGTGGCAGTAAGCGGCATATCTTGATATTTATTTTATTTATTTATTTATTGAATTTATATAGCTGCCTATTCGCCCATGGTGACTCTAGGCAGCTTAGAGAATGTAAAACCATATTTAAAATAAAAAAACTAACAAAAAGAATCAAATAAATTAATAAAAAGAGAACAAAATCTGGAAAAACCAACTCCCCCCCTCGCCAACTCCCATCCCTCACCCCGATGACAGCAGATCACACGAGCCATTTGATGGGCTACATCCCGCTCTGGCAAAATCCCACTGGCAAAATCAGGTCTTCAGTGCCTTTCGGAAGAGTATTAGAGAGGGGGCCATTCTAATCTCTGGGGGAATAATGTTCCAAAGAGAAGGAGCCACCACAGAGAAGGCCCTTCTTCTATGTCCCACCAGGTGTATCTCCCTCAGGGATGGGACCCGCAGCATTCCCTGCTTCCCTGCTCTAATGGGTCGGGTAGATGTGTCCGGCAAGAGATATTCCCTCAGATAACCTGATCCCAAGCCATGAAGGGCTTTAAAGGTGATAACCAGCACCTTGAATTGCACCCGGAAGCAAATCAGCAACCAATAGAGCTCCCACAGGAGAGGTGAAACATGTGTACAGTGAGGTTTGCACATGTTATATGCCATGTAATGCCTCCATTTCATGATCTGCACTGGTCGCCACAGTTCTGAGTGTGATTCAAGGAGCTGGTTGCCACCTATAAAGCTCTACATGGCATGAACCTAATTAACTGAGGGACTATCTATCACCCATAGTATTTTGGGAGCACATTTCCTCTGAAGCACTGTCTAATCTCTGGATTTAGAGGTCAGACTCTATCTCTGAATCTTGAATGACTCCCAACCTACTGTTAACCTGAACAGCCTTGGAGACCTGGCTCTTTGCCCAAGGCTTTGGCAAGGATGACTCCAGGCTGAATCCTTTTCAACTGATTTTTAACAATTTCTGCTGTTATTATTATGTCTCCTATTTTGATTTTTACTAAATTCATTTTCAAATTATTTTATCCACTCGGTATTTTTGTTATAGTCTTCTTGAGTTTCTCATAGATATTTTCAATACTGGATTGTTCCCTCTAGGTATAAGGTTTGCTTTACAATGCTGGCAGTCTTTATCTTTCTCCTGATAATTCTGCATATTCCATAATCTTCTCTTAATTCTTCTTGTCAGGAGTGTCACTTCATAACAAGTTTCATTGCTGCCTGTGCTGGTTCTGTTGCTATTACTTCTTCCAAGTTATCTTTTATGTAGATCATATCAGTTGTTTCCTTTATATTCCAATTGTTATCTGAGTTTCTTCTCTTATTTTATTATTATTTGGCAGTCTTTCATTTTCACAATTAATCTGACACTTTTCCAGTTCTGTTTCCCTACATATTTTATTTCTGGCAATGACTCACCTTTGATCTGCTAATCGTTGTTCAGTGATACTTGAGTCTGGATAAAATATTTTCCAGTGTTCAAACATTCACTTTAAGTAGCTCCCCTTTGTTGGTTAAGATTTATAATAGTGAGCCATAATGGTGTGATTTTCAAACATTGAATACTTTTGTCTTACCTGAGGTTGTTATTCTTCCAGTAATCCAGTAAAGCTAGGCCCTGATTGCCAGCCATAGCTTCTGAATCTTTTTGTCCGCTTGTTAACAAACACCTGGGAGCTCTAACTTCTGACAAGATTCTTATTGATCCAGGTGACAACTGATTCATTATAAGATTCTCTTTTTTGTTTGTTTTATCATCATAATAAATGGTGGCAGATATACTTACTCTAGCTCTGGCATGGGTGTCCTTTTGGTAGAATACACTACACTGCATATTGTATTCTGGTAGAATATGATACACCAGCATACTTTTCAACTTCTTCGGAGCATCGCAAGCCCCTCCTACACAACATAGGATATCCATGGAGGGTATTATGTATTTACGTGTTGTTTATCACATTGATATGACCATTCATCTCATGGAAGGTTTTACCTTTTCTTCTTTTTTTATGGGTTTTAACAGTATTATTAGATTGCAATGTAAAATACAAAAAAATAAATAAAAAAAAACCACCCACAAGCAAATATTAAGAAACAGAAGGGAGAGAAGGGGAAAGAAAGTGTTGAAAAGAAGGTGGGGGAAAGGCATTGACTTCCAGCTGACTCTGGTGCAGTAGAATAAGGCATTAACATCAAACCTCAACTTTTTACTTTTCCATAATAGTATAAACTAGCCATTTCTATAACAACAAATCTATCTAATCAGTAAAACCCGAAATCAGAGTTTCATTTTTTTTCCACCTCAGGTCCACCTCAAGTACAAAGTCCAAAAGCGATTTCCAAGTAGAAACAAAAGTACTTAGTCTTCTTTTCTTTGATCCAAACAATCGGTTTAGCCATGTCTGCTAACTCCATCAACTCATGGAAGATGACTCTGGGTGATTAAAACAATACATAAAAAACAATACATATAAAGCAATTGTTACCTAAAACCATTACTATATAACAATTATTTAAAAATTAATAAGCATAAAAGCAGAACTAAACATGAAAAGAAAATAATAGATAGGGTGATGTAATACTTATGGAACAACCTCCCAAGATCCCCATTTCCCAGGGTTCCCAGGCCTGCTGTTATAACTAGGTATGAGAGAGCTTCAAAAGATCAGGAAGGTTATGCTGATCTGTGGGCGGGGGAGAAGATTCTACAATGCAGGCACCCTAGCAGAAAAGCTCCAATGCCTAGAGCCCACCAAATGTAGCTCCTTAGAGATAGATCCTGAAACATATCCATTCTACTGGATCAGGTTGGGCAGGCAGATAAAATTAGGAAGAAGGGTGCTTCAAATAGCTTATTATTTATTAAATAATAACTAATAATTTATGATTATTTATCCTAACCATTTTCATAACATTTGTGATGGACTCACCGGGCGCGCCTCTGGATGCGCCTCCGATCTTCTCTCTGGATGCTAGTTCAGAGGAGGAGGAGGAGCCGGTTCCAAGCACCTCTGGGGGGAACAGAACAGCAAACCTGGGGGCTGTTGGAGAAATGGATCAGGAAGCAGTGGGTTCCAGATAGAGAGAGCAACTGAAACTGGAATGACAGGATGGCTGATCTAGGGTAGAGAGAGTTGCAGCTGCTGCAAAAGAGCCTTGAGGCTCCAGGCAGGAGCAAGCACAGCTGCCAATGACCAGGGCAGATCAGGAGAAGGAGATACCCCCTCCCCCCAGTCCAGGTGTCTGCAAGGCTGAGAGGCAACAGGAACAACACTGGTCAGCCAGGCTACTCGCGGGGTGGCAGCCTTGCCCATCGTAACAGGGTGTACTGCCCAAAGAGAAGGATATCGCTGGAATAATGTGCCTTGCTTTATGTTTCTTGCCTTGGACTCATGATTTTGACCACTGGTTTGTGCCTTGACCTTGTGCCTTGCTCCATGGACTAATTCAAGCCTTGTTGAGAGCTTTTGCTCTGGCTTCTGCCTAGCTTTGGGGATTGAGACTGGTCTTCTTGCTAACTCTTTAGAGCAGGGTTCTCAAACTCACGTCGCCACAGTGGCGTCACGTGACCTATTGGGACTTTTTCTCCCTTCGCTAAATTGGGCATGGGCATGGCCAGCGTGTGAGTCATCCAGCCCGTGGGCCAGGAGTTTGAGAGCCCTGTTTTAAAGCCTCCGATGGGACTCATCGGGGATGCATGGGCTTTGGTTATTCAAGAACTGCTGGGGACTGTATATTTAGGCTTGGGCAGCTCAGTAAAGACTTTTAACCTACCACTGTGTGTGCATGTCTGTGGGGCCAGCACAATATTCTGTGCAAACTAGGGTTTCTAATCTAGAGACTGTCTTATAAGGCTTCATATTATTGCCTAGGTCCTAACAATTTGGATGTGCTGTCAGTGGACTGACATAGAACATTCATGAAAATATTTTTTCCTACATATTCTTCATTGGCATATTATAGTAACATTTAATTTACTGCATTCTCATAATTCTTCCTTGGTATGTCTTTCTTTCCCTCCCTCTGTCCCCCTCTTCCTCCCTCTTTGTCTCTCTTTGGGAAACCTGATTTTGTACTTCTCAGTTCTGTGTTTCTTAATCTATAGATTTAAATAATTAGTAGGATGTATAAACAGCTTATTTCATAATTAATTCATTTGCTTTCCAATTTGGTAACATCTGTATTCTTAGCCGTTTTGATATGAACACAGTGATCCAAACTGTTTGTGTAAATAATTGAATGAATAAATAAGTAAATAGCTATAGTCCCCAACCTCTGTCTATGGAGCCTCAATGGTAATCTCTTTTTATCTTGTAAAGATTGCATTTAGAAATACATTTCTTTCCTGCCTTTGAGCATTTATTCATTCCACTGTACTAAAATTTGATTTGTTTGATGATTTTGCTCCTTAGCTGTCAACCTCTACAAATGGCTTGTACAATTTAAAGAAAATGTGCTATAGCAGTTGGCATTAAAATAAATCAGCATTTGATATGTAAATTTACACATTTGAAAGGTCAGTATTTAATCTGGCATTTTCCTATAGACCTGATAGTCACCAAGTCTTTTCCACATTTTTTCTCTGCGTAAAACTCGAAGAGAAATACATCATTCTGTAGTTGCACGTTTGATTTGCCAAGTGTTTAAAATATTAGGAATATCAGCTGCTTAGATATGGAAATATGTATTTATTATGGAAGTACAAAAGACATATCTTTTGAGTTTCTGAAAAATACTTATTTATCCAAAATCTATCTTAATATCAATGTAAGCGCTGATATGTCTTACCAATTTTTTTTTTTTGTAAATTTTTATTGATTTTTAAAGACAAACATAAACAAACAAAACATAAAAACATCAACCTTTCTTCCATAAGTATACAAGCAGTGTGCCAGTTGGTTTACAAATTTTTGTGTGCATCCATTTCATAGTCTTCAATTACAGTTACATTGCATAATAGCTCATATTATCAATCAGAAATTGAATACCCTAGTATCATTATTAATCAATCATTTGACAATACTTTTATTCATTCATATTTTGTGAGATAACTATAATTTACTTAGTATTATTTTGTAACAATTCATAAAATCCTCCCAAATCTATCCTAAAAACATTTTGTAGATATAGTAAAAAAGAAAAAAAAATACATCTTTATATATTTATTATTTTCTAAAATTCTACATATTTCATTATTGTATTTTATTATCTAACCATTGATAGAAAAGGTCCCAAATTTTATAAAATTGTTTATCCTCATGTTCTCTAATTTCAAATGTCAATCTACTCATTTCAGCACATTCCAATATTTTCTTAATGATTTCCTCCTGCGATGGTATTTTCTCATTTTTCCAGTTTTTAGCAAATACAATCCTAGCCGCTGTTAATACATTTACAATCAGGTATTTCAAATCTTTGCTATATGTATCAGGTAAAATTCCCAATAAAAATATCTCTGCTTTCAAATCTATATGTTTTTTTTCCATTTTTTCCAACCACATGTGGATTTTAGTCCAGTATTTTCTAGCATCTGCACAGGTCCACCACATATGGTAATATGAGCCAGGTATCTGATGACATTTCCAACATTTTTCGGATTTATTCTTGAACATTCTTGCTATTCTTGTCGGGGGGAAATGCCACCTGTAAAACATCTTATACAAATTTTCTTTATATGCTGTTGACATTGTCATTTTATAATTTTGAGACCACAATTTTTGCCATTTCTCTAAATCAATCCCATATCCAAAATTCTTCCCCCAAGCAATCATAGTTTCTTTAACTTGTTCTTCTTCTAATTTAATTTCTAATAAATATCCATACAGTTTTTTAATCACCTTTTCATCAGTACCTGTCAAAATCTTATCTAAATCATCTTACCAATTTTGTTAAGCATCCTGAGCTCTTACAAAAGAAAAGCAATTTGAGTATTTCAAAGCATAGAATTGCAAATGTTGAAGAACTACACATTTCCAGTATTTTAAAATATTAGAAAGCTTGTTTGGTGTAAAGTAAACTGAGGTATCCCAGTATTTCCTTCACTATTTCAAAAGTATGTCCGCCATAAGGATTTGTTTTGGTAGCAATGTTGGTTTGCACTTGTGTCACAATACGCCCTTCCTTGTTGGACTTTCTGGTATTAAATCCTTGGAGAAGGATGTTTGCAATTTCTCTGTATATATGAGGTATGTATATTCCTCTTAATGGGAAGAAGGGAGGTAGACAAGGAAGGAAGGAGGGAGGGAGAGAGGGAAGGGGAAGGGGAAGAAGAGGGGAGAAGGAAGGAAGGAAATTCCAGGTTATTCTTCAAGTCAAACATGACCAAGATGTTTTTCAGTTTGAGCACTTGTGATTAAGCACTCCATTAAGGCTGGTCAGTCTCTTTTTAGAGTATTTTAAAATATAGTATGTATCTAGACAGCTGTAAATAGCTACTGTAATTTTAAAATGACACAGATGCTTATGCATCTGCCAAACTTTTAAAAAAGAAAGTTGAAGCATTCTCTATGATTTTCTACTTCTAGAATTGTTCAATTGTCAAAAATAAGTTCTTTATTTTTGACTTGCAACATGTGCTTCAGTTATAACTGCAAATGGCATTAATAAATGTACCCTTTCCAATTTTTCTAGCATCCTACAGTTACAGCACTATGCATTAGTGCATGGCCAGAAAGCTGAGTGCTGAGTGATATGAAAGACCCATATGTGAAGATGCGGAGATCCGCATGACAAGGAATCAAAATACTTTTGCCATGGAACAAAGTGTCCTTCACTTCAAGGGAGACTTTGAAAAAGTACCCCATTTTTAGGGACCACAATAGATCTACTGTCTGGAAAATGCTACTTTATTGTACTTTGCTTGAAGGTTTCAAGGGGAAACAGGAACCTGTGTGCTTCAGGAAAAAAAAATGAAACAATTGAAATTGTGACATAGTGGCAGAAATGAAAAACCAATGGAAACCCTATAATGCTTACATGATATGCAGCCACCTCCTTAAACATATCCTTAAACTAAGGAGTTGAAAAGAAGCCTTTATGGAATGCTGGGCTACCAAAATGTATGTTCTCACTCCAGTTGATATGGTTAAAGGTCAGTCCTAATGAGGGTGAAACAGGATGAAGATAAAAGACATCTTGGGGGTCTCTTCTCAAAAGGCAACCAGGTGATTTCAGGGGAAGAGAAAGGCATGGAGAGAAGGGAGTATTAGAGAAACTGGAATCAAAGAAAGCAGTTTTCCTGGTTTTCTTAGCTGAAAACCAGACTAAATTGAGAGCCGATGGGTTCTCAGAAATCTTACCATGAAGCATTGCCAGCAAAAACTGGCAGTCTGGATGGCAATTGCTGTCCCTCTAAGATAAGATTGGGGAAGTTATCAGTTCTGAAGTTTAAAAAAAAAAACAGACTAATATAGAGAAAGAACACTGTAGAAAGTTGTAAATTTATTCTGAAAAGTCATTTAACATCATCTGCCAGTATTTTGCTTGCTTACTTAGCTTTTGGCATTCTTCACATTTCTTAATGGTTCGACTACAAGTTTCTTAGCCACAAGTTAATCCAGGTCTGTCTACTTTTTGCATCTCAGTTTTTTGAGGCTTCAGGCTTTAACATTTTCTTGCTTATTTTAAGAAAATAAATTGTCTTGTGCAGAGCTTAGCCGCCAGAAGCAATTGTGGCAGTGATGCTCCCTGACTATCACTGGACCTTGAATTGCAATAGAGATTTCACTTTTTAAGTTCCAAGTTGGAATTAATGATCATACTATCATGTTGGTTAAAACAATCATTCATGTAGGAGGCTTTTTTTTTTTCTCTCTGAGTTTTGCAACATTTAGACAAATGTAATTTGCAAATAATGTAAATATTACCTTGCTTCCTTATTTGCTTTATTTGTATATTACCCAATTGCAAAGGGTCCAGATTGCTAGCCATCTCATCATAAAGTAAAAACAACCCTGAGATCAAAGGAAAAAAATAATCCAACTAGATATTCAAAGGGCAAGTCCAAATCAAAGAGCAATAACTGCAGACCAGTGCACTTATAAACCTTGCTTCCAATCAGAGCGTTCCTCCACTTCTGCTAGACAGAAGATATCTTGACAACTTTCCTAAAGGTGAAGAGTGAAGGAACTGATGGAAATGAGGAGGCAGCTATTGAAAAGCCCATTTCTGAGGCCTCTACAGATTTCAGAATACAGAGAATGTCAACCTTATTTGACCTGTTTGGACAACAAATGAATGTCGATAACCAGTTTCACAGCCATAGAAGACCTTCAAGATGACTACCAGCACCTGAAAGCCACCATGTAACATTTATAAATAAGCGTATTATACACTGCTCAAAAAAAATAAAGGGAACACAAAAAGAAGACATCCTAAATCTGAATGAATGAAATATTCTTATTAAATACTTTGTTCATTACATAGTTGAATGTGCTGACAACAAACTCACACAAAAATTATCAATGGAAATCAAATTTAGTAACCCATGGAGGTCTGGATTTGGAGTTACACTCAAAATTAAAGTGGAAAAAAACACTACAGGCTGATCCAACTTTGATGTAATGTCCTTAAAACAAGTCAAAATCAGTAGTGTGTGTGGCCTCCACGTGCCTGTATGACCTCCCTACAACGCCTGGGCATGCTCCTGATGAGGTGGTGGATGGTCTCCTGAGGGATCTCCTCACACACCTGGACTAAAGCATCCCCCAACTCCTGGACAGTCTGTGGTACAATGTGGCGTTGGTGGATGGAATGAGACATGATGTGCCAGATGTGCTCAATTGGATTCAGGTATGGGGAACAGATGGACCAGTCCATAGCATCAATGCCTTCGTCTTGCAGGAACTGCTGACACACTCCAGCCACATGAGGTCTAGCATTGTCTTGCATTAGGAGGAACCCAGTGCCAACCGCACCAGCATATGGTCTCACAAGGGGCCTGAGGATCTCATCTCAGTACCTAATGGCAGTCAGGCTACCTCTGGCGAGCACATGGAGGGCTGTGCGGCCCCCTAAAGAAATGCCACCCCACACCATTACTGACCCACTGCCAAACCAGTCATGCTGGAGGATGTTGCAGGCAGCAGAATGTTCTCCACGGCGTCTCCAGACCCTGTCACGTCTGTCACATGTGCTCAGTGTGAACCTGCTTTCATCTGTGAAGAGCACAGGGCGCCAGTGGCGAATGTGCCAATCTTGGTGTTCTCTGGCAAATGCCAAACGTCCTGCACGGTGTTGAGCTGTAAGCACAACCCCCACCTGTGGATGTCGGGCCCTCATACCACCCTCATGGAGTCTGTTTCTGACCGTTTGAGCAGCCACATGCACATTTGTGGCCCGCTGGAGGTCATTTTGCAGGGCTCTGGCAGTGCTCCTCCTGTCCCTCCTTGCACAAAGGTGGAGGTAGCAGTCCTGATGCTGGGTTGTTGCCCTCCTACGGCCTCCTCCACATCTCCTGATGTATTGGCCTGTCTCCTGGTAGCGCCTCCATGCTCCAGACACTACCGTGACAGACACAGGAAACCTTCTTGCCACAGCTCGCATTGATGTGCCATCCTGGATGAGCTGCACTATCTGAGCCACTTGTGTGGGTTGTAGACTCTGTCTCATGCTACCACTAGAGTGAAAGCACCACCAGCATTCAAAAGTGACCAAACCATCAGCCAGAAAGCATAAGAACTGAGAAGTGGTCTGTGGTCACCACCTGCAGAACCACTCCTTTATTGGGGATGTCTTGCTAACTGCCTATGCTTTCCACCTGTTGTCTATTCCATTTGCACAACAGCATGTGAAATTGATTTTCAATCAGTGTTGCTACCTAAGTGGACAGTTTGATTTCACAGAAGTGTGATTGACTTGGAGTTACATTGTGTTGTTTAAGTGTCCCCTTTATTTTTTTGAGAAGTGTATATTCATTAAACCATTAAACATTTTTTTTAAATGAGGATGGGCTTGTTAGCAGAAGCACTTTGCTCTAGAAGGGAAAGTGTGTGTGTGTGTGTGTGTGTGTGTGTGTGTACATGTACATGTACATATGATCAGACCAAACCATTGCACTTTCTCTATAATGTCCAAAGAAAACTATTGATTTTTGACTCTATAGTGCAGTCCATAGATACATTTTTCTTTTTTCACTATACGGGCCATGTACTTTCTTCTCTTATTATTACTACTCAGAAGTCTGTTTTAATTGCATTACTACTTTCATAAAGAGACAAATGGATGCAGCTGATCTCTTGCAATACCCCCCCCCCCCAAACAAAAATGATGGAATGTAGTTAGCATAGTTAACAACATTGATCAATCATGTATGCTTTTTGTAAAAGAATTCATGGTGGAGGAGTATAGGTGAGTGTGTTAAAGGCTACCTCCCCCACTTCTGATCTGCCCATATGTGAAGTGAAATAAAGCTGTAGTAACACCGAGCTGATAGTGTATATCTATATTCTTTTCACACTTTTTAATATACGGTAGTATCTGCATAGATCAGGGGTCTTCAAACTTGACAGCTTTAAGACTTGTGGACTTCAACTCCCAGAATTCATCCTCCAGTCATATTAGCTCAGGAATTCTGGGAGTTGAAATCCACAAGTCTTAAACTTGCCAAGTTTGAAGACCCTTGGCGTAGATGAAAAGGGTCCAGATCATTGCCATGCCCTCTTTTTCTGAAGAAGACTTTTGTCATCATATTCCATCAATTCTTCAATAGTTCTCTTTTGTTTCTGTGGGCAAAATACATATAGCCCATTCAAGGAACCCAAATTTGGGGTTATTCGAGATCAAAACAGATTTAGTCCTATCCCTAGGACATAGTTTTGGATGCAGTGGTTTAACCCCCCCTGTGTAAATAAAATGTTGCTTCTTTAACCCACTTTCCATTCTGAGGGATATGAGTTCTCCAGGTGTGGTCATGCTAAATGGACCTTTTTTCTCTTCCTACCTGTCACTGACAGCCACTTAGTACATGTTCTGTGAGACAGACAGGATCAGATATTTCTAATGAGCTGTTTGCTGTTTCAGTATGATCAATGGAGGTTATTTCTGTGTAATGCTTATTGGAAGTAAGTGCTCAATCTTTATTTCTTTCCTTATTGCATTTGTATCCCATCTTTCCCCAAGGCAAAATACATGATTTCCTCTTCCCATCTCCTTTATTTCCTTCAACAAACCTTTAAAATACATTAGTCTGAAAAATTGTGTTTGGTCCAAAATCAGCCAGGGAGCTTCATGGCTGATAGAAATTTGAAATTGAAATTCCCTAATCCTGTGGAAATGCTAACAGATATTTCAACTGGTTTGTTTAGGATGATTGATTATGTTTATGAAGGGTAATTTTAACTGAACATATTTCATTGAGATCCATGGGACATTTTTATTGACTTCAATGGGAAAGAGTTTCTAACGTCTACATATTGAACTGTGTCAAAAAGGATTTAATATCTTTGTTTAATTGTTTGGCTCCAAGGAAAGTGGATATCATATAACAAAATATTTTTTCCTTATTCCCTTATTCTAGTACAACTGATTTCTTTCAGACAACAATAAAACTAGTTTATTCATATTGGATTAATAAAATCTCTTTTAGTAGGAATGTCAATTCCTGAGGAAAAAATAAAAAAAAAAAATATTTTAGGGATTTGTTTTAAAATGAATACTAAATAAAATCATCTTCACAAATCATAATCTTAGTTCTGGCCTTGAGCCCTTCAGAGATCTTTTACTTTATGGGAATTTTTTCCCTTTGGATTATAATATTTAAAGTTAATTAAAGATATAATTTGCTCTTTAATAAACAATATGTTTTGTAACTTCGTTAAAGGGATGCTGCCTTCCTTAATTGTAATGGTCCAAAAGGTTGTCAGCGAAGTGTACATTAACTGCAGAGATAATAATGTTTTTATATGCTAATAATTTTTAAATGAATAACTTGTGTGGTTCTGTAACCGCATGGGGGAAATAATTTACATTGCTAAAGCTTATTGTGATATTCACCCCTTTTGCTGAGAAAGAGTGCCGACCAACTGATCTTAGCATAAAATACTCATTTATTTTGCATTAGTGCTAATGGCAAGCATGTTGGACCAACTGATGTGAAAAAATTAAAAATAATAGCAGCCACCAAATGCAGAAGCATTTCACAGGGAAGTCCTTGTTAAGAGGCACCCATGGGGAGCAGGTAACTTATTTTAATGTATTGATTTGATGTCTTTTGTGGTTTGTTCTCATGTGAACTTTGTTTAGACCAACTCTTGTATCTTCAGGAACTAAGCACTGAATTGAGAAGTTCATTTGATCGGAGTCTTTTCTCTATACAGGGAATTTCATCAGTATAAAAAGGGAAGCGTAATTATTTTTAGCACTGACCAAGGCTTGCATGTTAATACTTACAATTCATATAGCTGTCCAGAATCACTGTATAATGAGATGAGTGGCATGCAAAATTAATGCATAAATTTAAAAAAAAATATTAGAACTAAAAGTTACACATCCCAGTTCATAGTTACAGTATTAGCACTTTTTCCTCTTCTTTGTTTTGCTTTGGCAGCCACAAATTTCAGTGCCTTACAAATAATAGTTTTAAAAAGGACTGTCTAACTGAGAGAATATCTGCCAGGGTATCCCCTGGAAAACAAAATAATAAAAGTTAGAGATTGCATGAGAATCTTGGAATCTTACTTAGTTTCACATGACAGGTTAAAGTCTCATGAGATTTCATTTAAATATCATGAAATGTTGGCAGAATTACAGCTTATGGTTATTTCCGAATTTAACAGTAAGATTTTTCCCCCCTGAACATTCAGCTTTTTGAGCAGTTTCAGAAGAAAATGTAAGAAAATTTCAACATTTATTGGCAAATGCCAGAATCAACTGGGTTCTTTTAGCAAATCCCCAAATGTCATCCTTGTTTCCTTCAGTAATTGATAGAGGACATTTTTCACAGTATAAGTGTAAATGTCAGAACACAGGTTGGTGACACAAACATTTTGACATTTTTTTATTGGTTCTTATATTGTCTTAAGGCTTACCATACATGTGAACATTCCCTATATTTCTGATGGGTACTGATAGTAAATAACGATTATGTTTAAAAAAAAAAAAAAAAAGCAAAACCTCTCAATTTATCCTGAAAAGTGCAAGTATATTTCTCCCTTCTTTCTATTACTTTGATCACTACTTCATCCATTGCATTTTCAAGGGTTACAATCAGATTTTCTGCTTTATATCAGTGTTTGGTTGGAATTCCCAGCAGAATATACTTGTGTGTAGTGTTTGAAATTGTTCACACTGCATGTATATTTATCTAAGTCTATATGAGACAGAAAGAAGAGTTCCTGTGCAGAAATGATATCAGATAGCAACTGATGGTTTCAAATATTACAATATTTATTTATTTATTTTTAAAAAATCTCCTTTGGCATATTTCTCTTCCTTCCCATTCCCAGCCATGCTCTTGAGAAAACAAATATTCTATTTCATATTAGCTGCCGGTTTATACATATTTATTTATAGCATTTATATCCTGCTGCAATCTGATGTCTCTCAGAAGTTTAGATGATGTAAATTATTAAAGCATCCACGGTACATTTAAAATAACAAATTAAATAACAAATCATAAAACTTAAAGATGTTGCGCTCCTCATGCAAGGAAATGATCACCTTTGATGAGAGTTTATACTAATCACAATTGCTGTAATGAGGACTTACGAGCTTCTGGCATGTAAAAAAAAAGAAAAAAGAACAGGGACTGCCTTTTCAATGCCTTGCTATGTGTTTTTCATATTTAATATCGTCAACTGAAGGCTTACATATTATCAAGAGTAATGAAAGGAATGATAGTTTAGATGCATTCTTTCCTTCGGCTCCGAGTTGAATTAAATTGTTCATTCCCTCAGCAGACATACAAATCTATAGCATCCTTTTGAGATGAATTCAGAAACAGGAGCTTGCATCCTTTTATTCCTGGGCCAGAGATTAAAATTGATCACAGGATGCACAAGGGAGCAGGTTTGCAGTATCACAGCTCAATGTGGTTAACGAGGATACTACGCGGCTTCTGTTCTACTTAACTCTGCACTTACAGGTTACAAATATTATTGATTGCAAGGGTCGTTGGAGGCTGAAGGCAGGTTATGTCACTTGATGGCATTTGGCAATTTTTAAGGGACAAGAGCAATGAGCCCTGGTAACGGGCGGGACAGGTATAGTTTAAAGCTGACAAATGGAGATTTATATACATGTGTACTGGCAAAGCCCTTCAGGTAGAAATAATGAATGGAAATTTGATAGGCTGTTTTATCATAGGTCAAATAATGTGCAGGAGAAAGAGGAGGGGAAGTTAAAAGACTTTAATTATTGCCTTTTTCTCAAAACGAAGAGATGATGGGTTTTCTGTCCCACGTTCTTATTTCTAGACAAATGAACATTGCTTAAAATCCTTTTCGCAGAGCATCATTTTTAATGTGCATTGGTGTTGTTTTACTGAAAGCAATTTGAGCAGTGGGATGCAGATGGAACAATATGTGGAAAAAAGTATTGAATAGTTTTTCTTCTTTTTTTTTTGTTCATGCAAGTAGATGTAAATCACAGGGAATAATGAAGAACATTTGCAGTGATCTAAGCATCGCAAAACTTTTGAAGAGATAAAGAAGAAGATGCTACATGTAATAGATTCTGCTGCCAGATATGACTCCCAATATGAGAATTTAAGTGCTTCTGCACAGGAAATTGTAACATGCCTTGGCTGATTTGAATGCTAGCACTGAAGATGTTATTTAGTTAAGTAATGAAGTGTCTGCAAAATAGCAACAGCAACAATGACAATGACATCAACCAAGCTCAGAGAACAACAAGGACTCCGTATTTGAATGGCCCAAAGATAATGTGAGCTAAAGTGCTCTGGGACTCAAACAGACAATAAAGACCTCCACAGACACCACCAGGCTTAACAATTGTTGATAAGGAAGGAGAAGTGGTATTCAGCAGGTTCTGACCAGTTCTGGAAGACTGGTAGCGGAAATTTTGAGTAGTTTGGAGAACTGGCAAATACCCCTTCTGACTGGCCCCACCCCCATCTATTCTCCCGAGTCCCCGCTGATCGGCTGGGTCTTCTTTTGTTGCCCTGCACAGGAGAACGGAGCTGGAAGGCAGGTTAGTGGGGTGGGGAGGGAATGGGATTTTGCAGTATCCTTCCCCTGCCACATCCACCAAGCCACACCCACCAAGCCATGCCATGCTCACCAAGCCACGTCCACAGAACCGGTAGTAAAAAAATAATAATCCCACCACTGTAAGGAAACAACACAAAATGTGGATGGTGGACATTGCAATACCTGGAGAGAGTAGAAGAGAAGAGAATGAAATGGAGAAAATCACAAAATATGAAGACCTGCAAATAGAAGTAGAATAACTGTGGCAAAATAAAGCAAAGATAGTACCAACAGGGATAAGTGCCTTGGGTGCAATCTCAAAATTATGGAACATCAACTGAACACCCATCAGCATTGACAAAATCACCATCAGTTAATTGCAAAAATCAGCTTTACTTGGCACAGCTTATATCTTGTGACAATAATTTTAATATTAAACAACAATATCTGCATATCCCAGGTCATTTGGAAGGACTTGATAGGTAAGTAAAAATTTCAAATCCCGTCTAACCATCTGGGTTGCCTGTGCAACCAACAGCAACAATAATAATAAGTATTTATTGAATTTGCATGCGACCTGACTCCCAATGATTCTGGGCAGCTTACCACAAACAATAAATTAACAATAAAAGCAATTACTTGTAAAAATAAAAGATGGCAAATGCAGCAGATCAGATGGAATGAAACAAGAGGTCTCACTTTCTCTCACTTCAATGAACAACTACGTATTCGCAAGCCTTCTGAACAAAGCAGAGTTGGGACAAAGTGCTGCTACAGAGAAGGTAGACTTCAGAGGTCCTGATAGATGATATTGTTTAATCAAAGGAATCCAGATAGCACAAACCCTGCTGTTTGCTAATTGACTCCTGCCTGGGACATCAGTGACATTATCTAGTCAACTAATATTCTGTCAGACATTTTTCATGTTTTTTTCCAAGCATCAAGGTCATCTTCAATAGGCTAGTTTTTCTAGTGGCTAAGGCAGCAGGGTAGAAACCAGGAGGCTATGACTTCTGGCCATGTCAAAGGCATGAAAGCCAGCTCAGTGAGTTTGGGAAGACACTCTCTCTCAGCCTATGATGTCAGGCTTTGGGCAACATGCCGTTTGGTTTATTCCTATTGAAACAAATAGATGGAAATTTGGTTGAACGGGAAAATAAAATAAAACCAATGTCTATTTTTTAAAATAAATTCCTCCTTGTACTTGTGTGAAAAATGCTAGGAAGAAAAAATAAATCAAGTTCTTCTCTAGTGACACTTGCCCTTATGTGTCCAAAATAGTTAAAGTTTATCATTATTAGTACTTCCAGGAGGCAATCTGGTTTTACTTCACCTAGTAGTGAATGATTACTTTTTCTTATGGTCTAAGGTATTCTCAACAATATTCTCCAGCGCACAATTCAAAGACATTCATTTTTCTTTCTTCAATATGTCTATTATGCTTTCTTCTAAGTTCTTAAGGAATAGTCTCTCTGTTATACACTCTTGACACATATCTCAGTCTCTTGATTTAGAGATAATTCAATTGGTAACTGGGGGAATAACTCAACAGAGCCATTTAGTCAGTTATTTTAATTTTTTACTGCTTTTAACAATATCAAATACTTGAATATTCTGCTAATCTGATTAAAAAGATGTTCAAAAATCAATTGTTGGACTAAAGGCAACTTATAAAATAATGGAATAAATAATGAAATATCTGATTTCAACTCCAACAAAGTGCACAACTGGAGTTAGATATTAATAGCCTTATGATTATTGTAATTTCCAGAAACAGTTATCCAACTATAGACAGCATGTAGATTCCATATAGTATCACCTTTGTGACAGGCATTTATAGCATCTACTTAGGATTTTGTCATATGTTCCCTTTAAGTCCTCTGCAGGGACCTTTGCTTGTTGAGGAATAGTTATTTACATATCTCTTTATTGTGAATTCCTCTCAATTAGGCAATTATTCCATGAGAACCAGGCCCACCCCAAAAGATTTTCATAGCATCAACCTTTTTTAGCCTTCAGAAGAATCAACAATATATAGATGGTATGTTTTGATTCACCAAAAGGGCAATTGACACAATCCACATTTTTGAGGAAGCATTACTGAAAGAAATAGTAATCTATAATAATGAATTAGCAAATACTGCAGAGAAGGATTATGACTAATAGATATTAGCTTTTATTTTGCTGTGTGTTATCTTGCTGAATGTTACTCGGTATCTCTCAAAAACGCTTTGTGCAAATATGCGTTAATTAACAAATTAATTACAGGTAAGCTGGATTTAAAAACCATGGCAAATTTTCATATTAAATTGTTACTAAGATCCAGTTTAGAGAGAATTGCCTTTATACTATAAATAGCCACAAACGAACGATAACTCAAAGTAGCATTTCTGAGTTAATACTAATACTGATAATTCATTTTGCTGATTTTCAAACAATTTATCTTAATATGGAATATATTATAAATATTCCTTACTTAATAGACTAAGACAATATTGTATGCCGACTGAGAAGCCATCTGAAGATGTCCTTTGGTAAGGCGCTATTGATCTCATTGACTTAAGCTAGTGAGGGACAGCAGAATATATAATATAAGCAACCCAGCCATTTATAATTTCATTAGGAATTGCTAGCATTGAATGAATATCCACTTTGCCTCTCAGTGCCACTCTGCATTGATTTTACCTTCCTTCCAGCTTATATAATGATATGGGGAATTGATCTTCATTTTAAACAGTTTTGTTTAGAAAAACAGACCTCAACCCTTTGTACTTATTCATCTCGTAAAAGTCACATTTTGTTTTATCCTGATCCTAGAGCCTATGGTAGCTCAAAATGCTTAGATCTAAAGTTGGTGTACTTAGCTTGTGTGTAGATTGCAGTCTATTGAGGGTACTAACAAATAAATGAGATTCATTATTGAGGTCAGTAGGACTTATTCTGAAAAGATGAACATGGGCTTTGCAATCCTGGAGGTGTAAGGTTTTTTTGTGTTGTTACGACTTTTATTATTTTCTAATCTCAATAAACTTTCATTCATAAAGTTGATTTCTGGAAGTGCATATGTATATTTCAGCCCTTAATGTGACACTCAGCTAGGTTCTTATACTTATCTAGATTTAAGGTTTTGCACTAATGACTTTGCACATCCATCTAGGTGAGTGGGAAATATGAGTTGAGATGGATTACAAATATTTTCAAATGGTATAATTTCCCTTAAGAAAGTATGAACAATAATATGTTCAGGGATGTCTCAATTCAGCATAGTGACTATTAGACAACCCTTTCCATTATCAACACTTTCTGGAAGAGGGTAGACTACTGAGGAGAAATTTTGGAATTGTACTCCCAATGTATCTGGAAGAACCGACATTGACGAAAGATGGAATTTTGGTGAAGAATGTAGATACTTTCTCACATTGCTTTCAAATTAATACTAAAGAGGATATTTCGTCAAAAGACAAAGATTTATAACCTATTTCCATTTCTTTTTGTTCCCCCAGCATATCAACACATGCTTGTTGTTCAAGCTGTTTATTTTTAACTAACACCTGCTTTTCTTTTTCCTGCCACATCTTATCTTACAAGTGGACATTGACATTTTATCTTCACATATCCCCCATTTTTTTTTTGTAATGGTAGTTGATGCATTCCAGTGGACAGGCTGCCATAGAAAGATTGAGAAAGAAAAGTGTACCCCAGTACTTAGAGAGGAAAAATGTATATAAGCTACAACAGGGAAAAAATATTGATGATCCTCCAGCCAGAGTGTGGTCCATAGTAGTTTGAGACAGAGGCATAAAAACAGAAAGCCAAGAACAAATTGTGGGGTAGAAATTACAAAAGAAAAGTCCAGAGCTAGCTAGATACAAAGCAGAAAACAGAAATTTGAGAACTGAGAATTTAGTTTTGTGGAACAATAGAGAGATTACAACTACCCAGAAAGGAATTGTCAGAGGTGTTAAATGTAAACCCTTGTAGTCTGTTGCTATGACCACAGCCTGTCAATAACACCATTTGATCTCCATCAAGTGTGTTTCTGTATTTGTTTAAACTACCTGAGGTGATGCCATAGACTCATATCCCAACTCACCTCAACACGATCCATATGTCTACGGTTCATTCTTGCGGAAAGCACAGCCTCTTTCTGTGTAACGCTAGGAAGAAATTATGTTCAATTTAATCAGAAGACATTTTCTCCTCTGAAAAGTACAATTGAGGACTGAAGACCAACAAAAAAAATAATTCTCTTCTTCCTGCTTTTGGTTGAGCATCATATCAGAAAGGGTTTGAATGATAAAATAAGAATAGCAGTCACAATGTTTCCTTAATATGTACCATGTCAAGCAGACAATACTATTGTTCAGGGGGTGAGTCTAGGGTCCCTTGCACCTTTCCTTGGAGATGTTGGTTATTGTTCAACGAAGAAACAAAATGTTTTTAGAAACCGCAGTAGGGAAGAGTTGATAGTGTTGATTTGTCAATTTAACTGCTGTACTAACAAAGAGCTATTACTGAAAATTCACCTGTTGGGTCAATTAAGTGAAGTGAAAATTCAACCCGAAAGTAAAAAAACAAAAACAAACTCTAAGTAAATGCCATTAGATTCACTGAATTTTCACATGCTCCATAAAGTGGCTTTTTCCTTGTGACTATCTCAGATTTCAAGCTGAATGACAGAAAAGAGAACGAGGGAAGGAAAGAGGTTTGTCTCAATCTTGCATTTGTAATGCCTTTGATTGTCTGTTCGAAGTTACAACGGGACTGAAAAAAAGTGACTTATGACCGTTTTTCACACTTAGCGTTGCAGCATGCCCATGGTCACGCAATCAAAATTCAGGCGCTTGGCAACTGACTCATAGTTATGACGGTTGCAGTGTCTTGGGAGTCACGTGATCATCTTCTGACAAGCAAAGTCAATGAGGAAGCCAGATTTGCTTAACAAACGTGTGACTAATTTAACTGCAGTGATTCACGTAACAACGGTGGCAAGAAAAGTAGTAAAATGGGGCAAACCTCACTTAACAACAGAAATTTTGGGCTCAATTGTGATCGTAAGTGGAGGACTAACTGTAGAACTGTAACAGCATTCACTGGGATTGTTCTGCTTAGAACCACCACTCGCAATGCTTATAATGAGAGATTTTAATATGTACCTGTCAATGTTGATGTGATCAACTGTTTGATTTAAAGGAAATGCTAGCATAACTTTACTGTATAGTTTTAGAGTTTAGAATAGGATAACCAATAACTTCCTTCTTTCCTTTAGCTCTTCATCTTTGTATGTATGTGTGTTTGTGTCTATGAAGGAGAGAGAGAGGGGGGTGTTTTTTTCTGAGAGAGAAACATATTTTTAGACTGTAAGCTTAAAACAATTGTTCGTTTTTATTGATCTGGGAGCTTTTTCAGTTAAAGATTAGGATAGAAATTGTTTAAACAAATAAATGAACTAACAACTAATTTCCTCACAATCTTTTTTTTTTCTTCCTTATTATGAACTTCTAGGGTTAATTATGGAACTACCATGAAGCAAGAACACTGTTTCTTAAAGTGTGTGTGTGTGGAGGGGGCAGTGAACCCTCTAATAAGTATAATTTTAAAACAGTATAAAAAGGAGCAATTATATTACAAAATAAGTCAGCCCAGGCTTCCACAGAAACAAATTTCAAAGTGCCACCTGCTGTGGAGATGAGGCATTAATCTCAACAGCAGGAAATAAAGAGAAGAGAGGAAGAAAATACAAAAGCACAGACATTAAAGAAGTAATTAAAACACTTATCTCCATCAACATATATAATAAATCCACACAACAAACCCTCCCCCCCCCCCAAGAAAAAGCTCCAAACACTAAAAAAAGGAGCATCCTCTATTGAACTTCACAATGGGACGTCACCAAACCACCAGTATGGATAGGAACCCTGTGCTGGAAAAGGGAGAATATTTTAAAATACGGATCTTTAAAATGGCTTAGAAATATGCTAATTACAGTCAGTCTGACCTTGAAAAATATTGATAATCTGCTAATCCCAATAAGCTCCACAGCTGTCTTCATCTCCTAAATTCAAATCTCAGTAACTCCACTCCAAGCGCCTACTTAGCAATGTCATGGGCTTTCTTTTTTTCATTTTGTTCTAATTGCCATGTTTTATTTTTGCCATGTTTTATTTTTGTTTTAATAGGCAAAGGCTAGTAGTTTTCCTTTTGTTTGTTTTCCCTTTCATGAGAGTCTTCCAATAACATACAGTGCTCCCTCCCTTATGAAATATTTCCATTTGCAAAAGAACCACATAAATATTCATTTTGAGGCATTTAAAGCAAACTTTACCTTTAATTCTTTTGCCATGCATTTCCCATCCGAGGACCTCCTGCAGGCATCGCCTGTCACATCCAGTGGTCCACATTCTTTGTCAATGACATCAGCCTTCTGTGTCTTACAAAATGGTGACACTGTGTGTCCTAGGGCATTTCCTTACAACATATTCAATCAAAAAGATTTGTTGTTCAATAAATATATTTAATGAATGAATGGGATGAGGCTGTGTCTTCCAGCATGAATAAATATTTTATGCTTAAATTGCAAACTGTCTACAATATCCTCTGAAATCTACACATTTCCTCTTGTATATCAGTCCATTTGTTTTTCAGCGGTATGGTGTAAGGGTAGTTAATAGCCTACTAGTACAAGGAAGGATGTACATCTGATATGTTGGGTTTTTTTAAATACAGTTATTATTTTAGAATCATTGGGACCTAAATTACAGTTTTAGTTAGAACTGCTGAAAGCACAGCTTTTAATGTTGTGAATTATAAATGTTATATCAAATCATCTAGTAGCTTTTGTACTTTGTTTATTTAACGTATATTGGGGAATTTGAACTTAAATTATTATAAAACAGATTGTTGCCCAAAGAAGAAAATGCTTTCAGAAAACTAAAAAGCCTTTCTTAATCTGATTAGGTTTTTAGACACCCATTGCAGGTTATGGCTTAAAATGTAATCTCTTGATTTGTAAATAGTCTAATTGGGCTTGGGTCAAAGATAGAGCAAAATTCAGGAATGAGAAGATTAATGTCAGATGTGAAAAATCAGAATCCAGGTTTAGGTTCAAAATGAGCACAAGTTGGTTCCAAGTTACCTCTAAAAAATAATCTGAATTACTAACAGTCAAGGAAAATTGGCAGTAAATAAGAGCCAATGAAATTCAAGGAGAGCTGGACTTAGATTATGTGCTTGACCTCTCCCTCAGGCTCCTCAGCCTGATCATCTCCTACATTTTATATATGCTAAGTGAACTCTGCAAATAGTTGTAACTGATACAGTGTTGAACTTCACTAAGGGAATCTTGATTCCATTCCTTACTAAATCCTGGTGCATACGGAGTAACTCTGTATTCATTCTTTTTAGCCTGCATTAGCTTATAAGATTACTTTGAGGATATAGAATAAGCTAGAGAAGATCCTCGTATATGACACTTTATGTCTGGCAGGAAAGATCAGTTCCACACTTGAAAGTCCAATTAAACTGATTTATTGCTAATCATGTGCACAGGAATCTTCTCAACTGAAATATAGTGACTGCTTGGAGTTAGACAAGGGTCAGTAGACTTAGTCCATTTGTGGCTGTGTAGAAATTCTAGGCTCAGCTCTCTTTTAACTCTGTCCCCAGGTTCTGCCATTTCTACTATGCCTTAATATTCCAAGACCAACAGGAGAAATACAGGTAGTCCTCGACTTGCAGCCATAATTGAGCCTAAAATTTCTGTTGTTAAGTGAGACACATGTTAAGTGAGTTTTGCTGCATTCTGTGACCTTTCTTGTCACAATTGTTAAGTGAATCACTACGGTTAAGTTAATGTGATGACCCGTAGTGTCTCAAAAATAACACAAAAACTGAAACATGAAGCAAGGTCTTGCAATGCCTTCAACTTAGCTTCGCTGTTTTATTATTTATTTTTATTTATTTATTTATTTGATTTGCCAATTGTTTACAAGATAATAAGTATAAGTGTATACATAGTTGTGAATACATGAAATGGGTACATATAAGAAAAATAAAAGAAGAATAAGAGAAACAATAGGACAGGGACGGTAGGCACGTTGGTGCGCTTATGCATGCCCCTTACAGACCTCTTAGGAAAGGGGTGAGGTCAATAGTAGACAGTCTAAGGTTAAAGTTTTTGGGGTTTGGGGAAGAAACTACAGAGTCGGGTAGAGTATTCCAGACATTGACCACTCTATTGCTGAAGTCGTATTTCCTGCAATCAAGTTTGGTGCGGTTAACTTTGAGTTTGTATCTATTGTGTGCTCTTGTGTTGTTATGGTTGAAGCTGAAGTATTCATTGACAGGTAGGACATTGCAATGTATGATTTTATATACCATGCTTAAATCAGACCGAAGACGGCGTAATTCAAGGTTTTCTAGTTCTAGAATTTCAAGTCTGGTGGCATAAGGTATTCTACAACGAGTAGAGGAGTGGAGAACTCTTCTTGTGAAATATTTCTGGACTTTCTCAATTGTGCTAATATCAGATACGTAATGTGGGTTCCAGACTGATGAACTGTATTCGAGTATTGGTCTAGCAAATGTTTTGTATGCTCTGGTTAGTAGTGTGATATTACCAGATAAAAAGCTACGTAGGATTAGGTTAACAACTCTTAATGCCTTTTTGGCTATGTAGTTGCAGTGGGCTCTAGCACTTAGATCATTAGAGGTGAGTATTCCAAGGTCCTTTACAGAGCTTGGGTCATCAACAAGATCTTGATTATTTAGCTTGTATTTTATTTTCTGGTTTTTTTGCCAATATGTAAGACAGAGCATTTATTTGTTGAGATTTGAAGTTGCCGTTTGTTTGACCATTCTGATACATAGTCAAGATCTTTTGTAGGGTAGCAGTATTGTCTGTGGTATTGAACAGCTTTACATCATCAGCGAAAAGAACGCAATTGCTCTTAATATGATCATAGAGGTCATTTATGTAGAGTATGAAGAGAGTTGGTCCTAGAACACTGCCTTGGGGGACACCACTATTGACAGGTACAGAATTTGATAGGACGCTCCCAATTTTGACCATTTGTTGTCTGTTTGCCAGGAATGCTTCTATCCAGTTATTCAGTTGTCCAGAGATACCATATGATTTTATTTTTAGGAGTAGTTTGTTGTGTACCACTGAATCAAAGGCTTTACAGAAGTCTATGTAGATTGCGTCTTATTGCTTTGCCCTGGTCGAGTTGTGTCGTCCATATGTTTTTGCAGTGTAAGAGTTGCAGATTACAGGATAGATTTTTCTGAAACCAAATTGTTTATTGGAGAGTAGGTTGTTTGTCTCTAAGTGGAGGATGATGGATTGGTTAATAATTGATTCCATGACTTTACAGGTGACGCAGCATAAGGAGATTGGCCTGTAATTTTCAACTAGGCTTGGGTCTCCTTTTTGAAGATGGGGATGACTGTGGCTTGTGACCATAGGTTAGGCAAGGAGCTGGTCCTGAAAGATTTTTCAAAGATTATGCTTAGAGGTTTGGCTATGGCAGTGGATAGCTTTTTTAAGAAGTAGGCACATATTCCATCAGGTCCAATAGATAGAGATGGTTTTAGATTGCGTAGTGCTTTTTCAACATTGTCTTCTGTAAAATCGATACGTATTAGATCATTGTTGTTATCTGTGGTACGGCTAGGAAATACTGGGCATGATCCATTGCTGTTTACAAATACTGAGCTGAAGAATGTGTTAAAGATGTTGGCTTTAGTGGTGTCGTCGTTGCAGTCTTTACCATCAGGTCCTATCAAGGGTGGGATAGACCTTGAGTCTTTTAGTTTGTTGTTTACAAAATTGTAAAAGCACGGGTGGAATTGGTGCTTAGAAGGTTTTCCTCTTGTTTAATGTGATAATTGATACATTCGGTCTTTATCTGGTGGCATAAATTTTTGTATCGGCTTTTGAAATTGGCAACGTGACCAGATTTGTTTTTCCGCCAGAGTGATCTCTTTTTGGATTGAAGTTTCCTTATTGTTATGGGTAATCTGCTTTTTGTTTTGTTTTGGGAGTTGTTGTTGGTACATATAGTTTGATGACTCTTTTGACTTCAAGTAAAAATATGTTGTAATGGTCTTCAACAGTATTGCATCCAGTGAATAGAGATTGCCAATCAAGGGATGAGAGATCGTTGTCTATAAGATTATAGTTGCCTTTTTTAATTAGTCACAGTTTAAATTCAAAAAGTAGCTAATGAAGCAAAAGGAAACCAGAAACAAACTGTATTGACCAGAGTTCCAAGTCAAACCAAGATAATTAATCACACATTCCAGGAAGATAACTGGGGAGAGTCCATGAGAAGAACGCCAACAAAGATAAAGCTCATCCAAGGAAAACACTAGACTTCAGCATCTGTGAACATGCAGTTTCAAACTCTTATACAGAGCTCACAGCTGCAACCCATGAGGAGGATCATGGCCCTCTCCTCCCGAGTAGGCCATGCTTTTCCCTGATCCTCTCTTCCCTGCGTGCCCTAGGATGGATAGAGGATGGGCCTGGATCCTCCTCTGATTGCTCAGCTGGTCTCCCACCCTTCCCCAGCCTCCTCCACCACCTCTGGAGCCACACTTCCACTCCCTGTTGGCTGTTCCTCCTCTTCCTCAGAGTCAGTCTCCACCAGGGGCATGACAGTTAGTAACAAGTCTGTTAAGTGAATCTGGCTTCCCCATTGACTTGTTAGAAGGTTGGAAAAGGGGACCACATGACCCCAGGACACTACAACCATCATAAATCTGAACCAGTTACCAAGCATCTGATTTTTGATCACATGACCACAGGGATCCTGCAATGGTGGAAGTGTGAAAAATGGTCATGGGTCACTTTTTTCAGTGCCGTTGTAACTTTGAACGGACACTAAGTGAACTGTTGTAAGTTGAGGATTACCTCTAAATCACTTAAAGAGAATTATAATCTGGTTCATATTTGTGTTCACCTCTCAATATGAGGTGTAAACAGTGATGAGTAGCTTTCTTTCTCTCTTAATTGTACTAGGGACATTCCTGAAGAGCCAGGGTCTGTGGATGCGTAGTACAGTGTGGTCAGCAATGGAGGGCCAAGCCAACACTTCTATTGGAGCTACAACTATGGTTTAGAAAACCAATGTAATGCCTGAAGAAAATGTATCTGATCCTTAGGTGCTCTGAATATGTGTTTTTATGAACATTTTTGATGCCTCATTTTTTTTTTGTTTTTTTGTTTTGGAGATACATCTATCATGTTCTTTGTTGCTTGCCAGCTTGTGAATGTTAATAATGATCTTGTTATTTCTAAAATGAAAATGCAAAAAGCCAATGAAAGTGATCAATGTATGATGCCTTAATTTTTTTAAAAAGATTCTTTTCTGCAGATAAAAGAAAATTTGCCTGGGGGTAGGGAGAAATGAAGGATGAATTAGACTCAACTTTCATCTTCTGTTTACAGGATTTGATAATGACAGTGAAGATGATCTTAAAATACTTAGGTGTCATGCCAAATGATTTTAAACGAACTTTGAGAATAGAGTTTGAAATTCTGCAGTGCACTCAGTATATCCAAGTGTTCACTCTTCATGTATCCTGTCCTTCATGTAGAGATGCTAACTTTAATTTGCTTCATTATGTGTGTGTCATCTTTTCTTAATCAGCTAACATGGCTTTTTCTTTCTTCATAAAAGACAATATCAGCTAAAGATAGAAAATCTGAAGCCATGTAGCTATATATGAATCCCAATCTTCTCCTTCTCCTTCTCCTTCTCCTTCTCCTTCTCCTTCTCCTCCTCTCCTTCTCCTCCTCCTCCTCCTCCTCCTCCTCCTCCTCCTCCTCCTCCTCCTCCTCCTCCTCCTCCTCCTCCTCCTCCTCCTCCTCCTCCTCCTCCTCCTCCTCTTCCTCCTCCCCACCTCCGCTTCCTGTAGATCTTCCTTGGTCTATAATTTCCAAACATCTGTATAATTTCCTAGTATTTCAAAAAAAGAGACAAACAATTGAAAACTAAAAATCATTAAGCATTTATTTATTTTATTTTTTAAAAAGATACTTGGTTATCACCAACCCATTCATTTATTAGAACTCTGGAGCTCAAGGTGGCATACACAATGATGCCTCGAGCTATTTTTTTTCTCAACCACAACATTGGGAGGTGGGGCTGGACTCAAGGTCACCTAGTAACTCACTCTGTGGCTAAGGATAGATTAGAACCTGGGTCTCCCCATTACCAATATGTCATATTAATTGCTGCACCACCACGATGTGACCTAGTGGTTAAGGCACCAGGCTGGGAACCAGGAGACTGAGTGCTTGGCATAGAAGCCAGATGAGTGACTGGGCCAGTCATTCTCTCTCAGAGCCCAACCCACTTTACAGGGTTGTTGTTGTGGGGAAAATAGGAGAATCTATATAGACAATAAAGGCAGGACTAAAAAAAAATACAGGTGTATAATTAATATAACAGTATTTCCAAACACATCAAACAGTCTGATGTATTCTGCATAACCCCCACTTTTCCTTAATCTTTCAGCTCTGATCATCCCTCTGCAAACAGGGAGGTCCTAGTGATATGTCAGCCTTCCATAAGATAAAGACATTTCTATTCTGTTTATTAAATGTTGCTGAATTCTTGAGATATTTAGTAAAGAGCAAAGGAGAAAAAAAAACCATAAATTATGACATGGATGTGAGAAAGAATAACAGCACAAATTTGCATGTCAAGAGGAAACATTTTACTGCTCTATTTCTGCCATTTCTTACTGGATTATTAGAAACTATGGTAAATTTATAGCCGATACTCCGTAGTTTCTCATTTAGAGGTCAAGACTAGAGTTCAAAGCTATACTGGAGTTGACCCCATCGTCCAGAGCAGCTAAATTTGAGAGTGACATATATATTGCCTAGTCTGGGGTTCCTGTGATTTGTTGGTTGTTCTTTACTAATAATAGAAGTCGGGCTTTTGAACATTTCTTATAATGCATCCAACCTTATATCTATCTTAGATGCATTTCTCAGTCATGATTTTTTTTAAAAATAAAGATGGTTCTGTCTTCCCATGCTTCTTAATTCTGTATTCCAGATTCATCCACTCTAGGTGATACATCAATATTTTGATCTCTTCCCCCATCCCTGTCCCTGTCCCTGTCTGAAAGTGAATTTCTGCCGGTTGGGTGTTTGCCAGCAAGGGATTCCCCCCCCCCCATTTCTACCATTTCTTAATCTCACTCCTGTCTCTGCCTTTGACTAAGTATTTGTTTAACATATCAAGCGCTGATTGGAATGATGCATTAAATATATATACTTTAATGTGCCCCGAGGGGGGGAAATACCCATGTAATGTTTTTGATAACAAGAGCACAACAATGATTTTAATTATTTCTGAAATGAAAAGGCATCCATAATCAGTTGTATTTTAGTTGTGGCAAACTAATTTATCCCTAGTTTCAGTTCTATTGGCTGTGTAATCTTACAAAAAGATGCAATGTTTGAAACAGAAACTGAAGCAGATCTCTCTTTCACAGTCTTCTCCATGTATTTTTTCATTCCTCTTGCCTTTACCTCCCTCCTCTCTTACACACATACACACACACACACACACACACACACTCGCATATGTGCACACTCTGGCATGAGTCTAATTTTTCTGTATATTTACAATTTGAAAGATAGACCAAGCTGCCAATGAATTGAATGTTGGCTAGCTGTCAAGTTTGTTCCGTACAAAATGGCTATGTTAGGCTGTGCTGACTACTGTTTAAATTATTGACCAGCATTTTTAAACCATGTGTATGCTTATCTGTTCATTTCTCATCCTTTAAGAAAAATAAACTGAACCAACAAATCACTCAAAAATCATTGTAAAACTGCTACTGATGCACTTGTCTTTGTGTGACATAAAAGAGGAGGCTAACCCAGAAAAGGTTTTGCAGATCAGACGTGTCTGCTTCCAGCACTGCACTCTTCAAATTAATCTAAAAAAAGAAGTGCAACAAATCTGACTGTGGGAGAGGAGATTGGTTCAAAAGGTGTACTGTACAGGATTTTAGTTTTCATTTTTCCCCTTGATGATTTTCTCCCTCTCTCTCATTTGATTCTAATTATCCTGCAAATTATTATACTGCATATGATTCCATTACAATGTTTACATTTCAAGATTCAATCCCCTGTTTTAGTCTGAATCCTTCTGACCTCTCCATTGATACTCCTATAACCATAATAATTTTTTTATTTATTTGTTCTGTTGTTTGTTTATATGCTGCCCATGTCATACTTGAAAATCATTCATAAGAGTTTCAATCCAATAATCCACTAATTTACCACCTCTCCTTTCTCTTAATTAATGCAACAAACCTTTAATTGGGAAGTTCTTCATTTTGTAGCTTATAATTCTAATAAAGGGATGTAGGTTTGCATAAAAGTCATTTCAGATCTAAGCCACTTCTTTTCCAGCCGAGATTCAGAATTTTCTATTGCTTTTAAGCTAAATGTGCCACTAACATGATTACTGATCTAACTCAGGTGAGAAGGAGCATTATTAGTTTGGGCATTATCACTTGGTACCGAAGAAAGATGCTGTTGGAATTGAAAGAAAACTTTGCAGTCAACTGCATGATGAAGTACCTATGTAGCCCTCCCAGAAGCTCTGCCGAAGAACTCTTAACTGCAACTCAGTATCTGGGCCATTACTTTCTTAATTGTACATAGTTACTTCTGCTTATTTTTCCTTGTTAAAAACTGATTTAAAACAACTGCTTAATAGCTTTGCCATTTAAAAACCATCATTTCTATCTTCTTCCTAATTTATTAATAAGCCTTCTTCCCCTCTAGAATTGCTTTTCCCCCAAGCTTACTAATAGGCTGTGTTAACAAGCCTTTACTTAGATATACCTTTTGTACATATGTAAGCAGATGAACAAATGCAGAGAGAAGTTAAAGTATCTATAGCATTTATTTGGGAACAAATCTAACACATTATCCTTCTCCCACAGAAAGACCTAGTTGTGTAACAATGCTGAGTTTAAAATATTGTGAATATTTTTTATATTTCTACTGGCCTTTGGGGTAGATTTGCAAAAGGTAGAAAATATTTTATGAAGTACCTAAAATGATCAGAGGGAATACAGGCAGTTTTTGATGTAATGAAGTCTTGGTTTCCATATAGGAGGGTATCTTGTGCATATATGCAGAAAGGTATAGAATAATTCACCTGTTAGAAGCATTTGTGCAATTTCTGAAATTGGGATTGGGATGAGACAGCAAGGTGAAATAGTCTATCCTTGTTCACTTTGTGAGCAGACAACTGCATACTTTGAAAGCATACTTCGGGTCCCCAATCATAAAAGATGTTTATGAATTAGAAACCTTGATATTCGATGAATCAGTATGCCAAAATGGAGAGAAAAGCAGGTGAAGTCGCCCTTACAGAGATTTGGGTGAATCAGACTTATGTGCCTCAGTATTCTCTATGAGTGTTGGGACCCACATATGTAAATAGAATAGAATAGAATAGAATAGAATAGAATAGAATAGAATAGAATAGAATAGAATAGAATAGAATACTTTATTGGCCAAGTGTGATTGGACACACAAGGAATTTGTCTTGGTGTAAATACTCTCATTATACTTAAAGAAAAGGTATTCATTAAGAATCAAGAATCATAACGTACAACATTTAATGATAGTCATAGGGTACAATCAACAATCAAATCATACTAGGAAACAGTCAAGTGGGAGGGGATAGGTGATAAGGAGTGGTGAGAAGTTTAACAGTAATAGTAGTACACTTTGTAAATAACTTCTCATACGGATTAAAAATTACCAAAATAATCAAAACATGCAGACTGCAGTAGTTCCCCAAAACTGACAGGAGGCGAATGAGGAAGCAGAAGAAAAATTAAGCTTGTGATTAAGACACTAGACTAGAAACCAGAAAACATAAGTTCTATTCTTGCCTTGGGTATGAAAACTGACTGGGTGACTTTAGGCCAGACACACCCTCTCAGCTCGATGGACCTCACAGGGTTTTTGTTGTGAGAAAAATAGGTGGAATGAATATTAGGTGTGTTGTATGATGACAAAAGGCTTTTGGTGTTGCTGTTTTAGATGAATTTACTTTGCCATATGCAAGTTATCGCTATAGTCATCATATATTTTAAATTAGTATTAGATCACTTCATTCACATGCTGAAATGGTCACTGAAACTTTACTGGCCTGAATAAATTCCTCCAAAGCAACAAACAGGTAGTGAGGCAACTAGGATTTTCAGTGTTTATTTCTTTCAGCTAGGCAGGTGGAAAAAGATCCCTGATCATTCCTGTATGAAACACAATTATTTCTAATTGTATAATATCTAATATGATCTATATTACAATTTACTAATCATGCTTGCTTTGCGCATTGTTGATATTTACCTTTTCTGTCCTCTGAGAATATTGAAATGATTGATGCGAGTATAAGTAACTAGCTTTAGGCTACTTTTCAAATCTTCTCCCTAATAATACTATGAAAGTATTGCTGCCAGCATCTTTCCCGCGAAAAAGAGACAAAAATTATCTCTACTTAATCCATCTCAGCGTATTAACGGTTATAGTAATAAGAATGGTGTAATAAATGACTTACATTAAAAGAATCAGTAAGAAAACACAATTTCACTGGAATCAAAAGAAAAAAACACAACAAAATAAAACAAGAAGATGCTTCTATAGGCTTGCTTCATTATGAATATTAGTAATGCAAGTTCTCTCTCTCTCCCCATTCTGAAAACTCTAGCCAAATCTTCCTCAGTGACTGTAATTCATTCTGCAATTTTCAACCAAGGCCATTAAACCTATATTCTTCTGCAGCTCTGCTTTCCTAGTAATGAAAGCTAGGATTGTCACAGGCTTCTAAGAGGATGGGTTTGCTTCATTGCTGGAACTGCAGAACATGCTTCCCAAGAGACTTCCTTGACTTGTCCCAACTGCTTAACCAAAGTGCCTGTGTTTTCCCTTTCAATAGTAATTTCAGCTCTTTCTCTTAGATCACTACATTGTTTCTGTCTTCTTTTGTTCTATCAAATCAGGCATCTTTATTATGGCCTTTGACCAGCCTTTACAGTAAGAAAAAAGAAACAGTTTGGTGCAACAATTGGTTATCAGGGGGAAAAAAACAATAATACAATAAAACAACATATCTAATTAAAATGTTTGTATAATTGCATGACTTGATAAAGTTGCATGGCCATCTGGTACTGTAAGTATAGAGTTAGCGCCCCTTAAAAAGTAAGAAACACCATGTTCATCAGAATGACGCTCAAAATATAGAGATGATTGGGGAGATTAGAGCACATCTTGAGGCATCATTAAAAGGACACAGGAGGACATGGTCAAGAGTTCCTACCTACTCTCCAATAAACAATTTGGTTTCAGAAAAAAACTATCCTGTAATCTGCAACTCTTACACTGCAAAAACATATAGACGACACAACTCGACCAGGGCAAAGCAATAGACGCAATCTACATAGACTTCTGTAAAGCCTTTGATTCAGTGGTACACGACAAACTACTCCTAAAAATAAAATCCTATGGTATCTCTGGACAACTGAATAACTGGATAGAAGCATTCCTGTCAAACAGACAACAAATGGTCAAAATCGGGAGCGTACTATCAAATCCAGTACCTGTCAATAGTGGTGTTCCCCAAGGCAGTGTTCTAGGACCAACTCTCTTCATACTCTACATAAACGACCTCTGTGATCATATTAAGAGCAATTGTGTTCTCTTCGCTGATGATGTAAAGCTGTTCAATACCACAGACAATACTGCTACCCTACAAAAAGATCTTGACTATGTATCAGAGTGGTCAAACAAATGGCAACTTCAAATCTCAACAAATAAATGCTCTGTCTTACATATTGGCAAAAAAATCAGAAAATAAAATACAAGCTGAATAGTCAAGATCTTGTTGATGACCCAAGCTCTGTAAAGGACCTTGGAATACTCACCTCTAATGATCTAAGTGCTAGAGCCCACTGCAACTACATAGCCAAAAAGGCATTAAGAGTTGTTAACCTAATCCTACGTAGCTTTTCTCTGGTAATATCACACTACTAACCAGAGCATACAAAACATTTGCTAGACCAATACTGAATACAGTTCATCAGTCTGGAACCCACACTACGTATCTGATATTAGCACAATTGAGAAAGTCCAGAAATATTTCACAAGAAGAGTTCTCCACTCCTCTACTCGTTGTAGAATACCTTATGCCACCAGACTTGAAATTCTAGAACTAGAAAACCTTGAATTACGCCGTCTTCGGTCTGACTTAAGCATGTCCTACCTGTCAATGAATACTTCAGCTTCAACCATAACAACACAAGAGCACACAATAGATACAAACTCAAAGTAAACCGCACCAAACTTGATTGCAGGAAATACGACTTCAGCAATAGAGTGGTCAATGTCTGAATACTCTACCCGACTCTGTAGTTTCTTCCCCAAACCCCAAAAACTTTAACCTTAGACTGTCTACTATTGACCTCACCCCTTTCCTAAGAGGCCTGTAGGGGCGTGCATAAGCGCACCAACGTGCCTACCGTCCCTGTCCTATTGTTTCTCTTATTCTTTTATTTTTCTTATATGTACCCATTTCATGTATTCACAACTATGTATACATTTATACTTATTATCTTGTAAACAATTGGCAAATCAAATAAAAATAAATAAATAAATAAATAAATATAAAGTCCCTGTAAATAAGGAGTTCCATTAATCTTCTTGAAAAGAGTGCTAAAGGAAGAGCATCAAAATGGGTCCTGGAAAAGGACCATCTATACTTGGTTAGGGTTACAGAGAATATCCCACAGTTGGGAGGCTTGTGGCTGTCTAACATTTGGCAACTGGAGCATTGGTGATATCATTTGGCAAACAGTGTCATCAGAGGTGATATTCAGCAGGTTCTGACCTGTTCTGGAGAACCAGTAGCGGAAATTTTGAGTGTTCGGAGAACCGGCAAATAGCACCTCTGAATGGCTCTGCACCCATGTATTCTCTGCCTCCCGAGTCCCAGCTGATTGGCTGGGTCTTCTTTTGCTACCTTGCACAGGAGAACGGAGCTGGAAAGCAGGTTAGTGGGGTGTGGAGGGAATGGGGATTTTGCAATATCCTTTCCCTGCCATGCCCACTGAGCCACACCCACTGAGCCATGGCATGCCCACCAAGCCACGCCCACAGAACCGGTAATAAAAAAAATTTGAATCCCACCACTGAATGTCACCATTTCTTTCTTTTACCATTGATTTGGTCTTCTCAAACTTTAATTGGCCTGAATATTCAGAAGAGAGGCCAAGATTTCAAAGTTCCTTTACACAGATACAGTGTCAATTAGACTGGCAAGCTGTCTGACAACAGCAAACGCCTCAGGCCTGCAGGGTCAAACATAATTCTGAATCCTGAGACTAGAATCCTGCTCCAAGCGTGAGTTTTAATACTTGCAGGTTATCTTCAAGCCTGCAGATTGCAATAGGGGTGCATTTTGGGGTACTATCCAAAGTCCTAAGGAAATGTAAATGATTTCATAAGCTCTTAGGTTTTTATATGGGTGGTTCTATCTCATGCAGTAGTTGAGCAACTGTGTTATCCATAAACACCTGGAATATAATTTTGTTCTGTTACCTATAAAATTTAGTTGTTGCTTGTGTGTTCTTTTGGGCAGTAGAAATGGCATAACTTACCTGGGTTGTTAATTTCTTACAGGCCTGCAATACTGTGCCCAAACATTTAAAACATTTGACTTGGGGATCAATTGTCCATTTGTGCCTTTGTCTTTTGCTGAAAAAAACAACAACATTAGATTTATCATAGTTCATTCCTAATTGCTCCTCATTATAGCAGGATGCCAGTTTCTCAGCTCCTGCAGCATGCCTACAGAAGATAAGGAGAGAAGAACTACATCATCAGCATAGAGTAGAATAGGGAGATGTCGATCAGCTAATTTAGGCACATGGAAATCAACTCTCCTTTCATGGTTACATCTTACTCTAAGGCCAGTTTTATCAGACAGCTTTTGAATGAGGAGCAAGCATATTTTTGTCTATAGAGGATCTGATCAGAATGTCTTAGAGACTATGTCAGGGTTCTGGGTCGACAGGAAAGGTGGAGGAGTCACAGTCTAATTCTCAATATATTATTAAAAGCTTCCTTGAAATCAATGAAAGTTCCATAGAGATCCAAATCAGAGTGGTTTGTATATTTGTCTGTCAAATATTGAAGCACTAGGCAATTGTCTGTAGTACTTCATCCCAGTTGAAAACCTGGATGCTTGGGGTCAATTATTCCCTCATCTATGACCCAGGTTTGGAGGTTGGTGAACAGGGTTGCTGGTGTAGAGTTTGTTAATGATGTTCAATAGACGAATTGGCCTATAATTAGCTACATCATTCCGATCACCCTTTTTATATCAAGGAACAATTATAGCTTTTCCCTAGCCCTCTGGAATCTTACTGTGTGGTTAATGTCTGAAAAAGAAACCAAAGCAATGGCCCACCAATTTGAATTGGATTTAATTAGCTCAGGGGGGATTATGGCCACTCCTGCGTACTTTACCACAGTTAAGCTGATAAATGAGATTTTTAATTTCCTTGCATGTGACTGGGGGTCAGTATAGTAGTATAAATAAAGATACATCCATCACATAGGTGTTAGCATATAGATCGCAATAAAGAGTTTGGAAATGACATACTCAGGTACTTGAGGGGATGCTACAATGCAGTTGTGTAATGCTGGGAACAAATGGGAACAATTCATTATAGTATGTAAGGAAGAATTTATGGACTTTGTAGCTTTGATTAGCTGTGATCATATTTTCTTCTGAGCCTGTCTTTTTGTTTCCTTTCTGAGCAGAGCCTTATTTTTTTTTCCTGATCCTATAAAATTTGGATGTAGTTGGCATTCTGTGAGGCAGCATAGCATTCTAATAATGCAGCTTTGGAAGCTATGCAAGATTTGTTAAATGTAGAATGCCTTTGTCTCCTGATCATGTTATTATTGCCTTTGTTATAAAAGTATGGAGCTTAGCTGTGAAATTTTGGCATAAAGTAGTATTCTGCTACTTTATGGGATGGTTAGGACTGAGCATGCCCTAAAATCATTGAGATTGAAAGGTATGCATTTTCCACTGAGTGAAACATTGGGCTATATCCTATCTTCAAGGGAGCCATTCTATGTAACCCTGTAAGAGCTGCCTCCCATTGGCCATTTTAAATGTGCCTTAACTAGGTTCCTCATTAAACCTTGTCTAAATTTGCAAGTGAGCATTAGGACAAGTGGTCATTTTCAGACCTAGGTGTTATGCCAAAGTGCTTAAGGCAAGGGGCCTGGTCTCTAGAAATTATCACATAACCTATAACTAAATATCTATGGAGATTCTCAGTCATCCAGGTCATTGTTGTCCCAAAAGTGCTTTTTCAAGAGACAACTGGCCTTTCTGTTTTTTCTTTAAAGATGTTTTGCTTTTCATCCAAGAAGCTTCCAGAAGCTTCTTCAACTCTGGAAGCTTCTTGGATGAGAAGTGAAATGTCTTTTTTTAAAAAAAAACAGAAAGGCCAGTTGCCTCTTGAAAAAGCACTTTTGGGACTATAGAGGATAACTTGTGAAGTGACCAAAAAGTGTATTACCTAGGGAAATTACTTTGGACAAAGCCATTTAACATTTGCATGTTAAGTCTATTTACGAAAGGAAGCAAACTAAAGCTAGCTAGATTATATTTTATATGTTTGAAGGATCTGTGCACAAACAATAGCCCAGTTACTTATTTAGGGAGACAGACATTGAAATGTTCATGGAGAGCTTCATTATAACAGCTAACTCTTGTCTTGAAAATCCCCACTTATTAGTATATTGGCACAAGGAATCTTACTCAGGCAAAGAATGAGGAAATAATCAACATGGTTACAGATTTGGGTGACCTAGAAATGGAGCTGTTGAGGACGAAGATGGAAATTAATACACAGTAAAGAAAATTGGTGAAAGATTAACAAAGCTGATACAGCATTCTCAAAGTAAGGTAGTAGCATAGCAGACAAGTTGTACTATACTCCCTTTCACAACTTCTTCAGTGTAGAGTATATTCCAGTGAATTTACTGAAATCTCCTGTCTTCCATGTGGCATGGCCTTGAAAGAATAATATTTGTTTTTAGGCATTTTACATTCCCTTTAAAATTTTTGTAAGGGGATTTCCAATTATGCCTATCTGTGTCTTTCACAATAGGAGTGTACCGCCACTGCAAAATTCTGGGAGGAGAGCCAAGCTTGTGAGAAAGGATGGCATAAGCCCCAGAGTTCATAATTTCAGCCAGCAACCTACCTACACAGTAGAGTGCTCCACCAACTCCAAGGTCAGGACCAGATAAGCACAGGAGGCCTAACACCCTTGATTTAATTAAAGAGAAGATACAGACATCAGTCGACCCTATGGCAGATGAGGACGAATACTGGCTCAGTTGTTTGGCGCTCTTTCTACAGAAGAACAAACAATTATAATCTGTGCACACTTGGAGCATTTGAATCAACTGCTGCAACTGAGTCCATCAACACTTGATTGTCCTCTAGATGTCCTCCTGTTGAGATGCTGAGAAGTTCATTCTCTGGATGTTTAATACTCCCCAAAAAAATTAACATAACAAAGGTGTTCCAACCCCAAATCATTCAGATACATGAAGGGAACACAGAGTGTTCAATGTACACAATCCTTCTATAATTCCTCAGATGATCACCCCACAGGGAACAATCTACAAAGAACAGACTAGTCAAACTACAACCCCATCCCCTCTGGTTTCCCCTGTATGGATCCTGGTGGTATCCATCCAATGGCTATTCCATGTAGCACTAACATTACTTGCTGTTCCTCTTTGAAAGTAGACTCTCCACAGAAGCCCTGAATGTGGTCATCCTTCTGACTCTGATCTGGCCTTCTTTTTTCTTCCCATGGTAGTTCTCTTATGGAACGCTCCAGACAACATCTATCCTCAATTGACTTTCTATCTATTCTACCATCACTACTTTTCCCAACCCAAGTGTTGCTCCTTATGAACAATTATCTCGAGGCAGCACCCCAAGCAAATTAGCAAATTAACAACAACATCCTGCTAATCTTTTCTTAGAACATAGATGGATGAGTTCTAAAGCAATCATAACCCAATTGTGTTTCTCTCCCAATTCACTATGCTGTTTGTTTGGATTAGGAGATATTGATGTTGAGGGCATTTTCAACCACCCCCACTACTTCTCTCCTCTAGCCCCCACACTACCTAGTTTCACAGGAGACACACCTAATGCTGGAAGTAGGTGGTGGTAGTCTATGTTCTGTCTTTTAAATCTCTTGGGCCCCAAACTCCTCAGCTGTTGCTTTGCTTTATACTCTCTCCTCATCAGTTTTCAGCAGGTTGGAGGTGCAATGTTGGTTTCACCAGGTCCATTTCATTGGCCTTTTTATGCTTACTCAAGGGTCAAGTGCCCTTTCAGAGTTTGTTTTCTTGGACATCTTCCTGGGGGATGAAATATACTCAGGTTTTCATTCCTTCTGAATTTATACTTAGAGCTGTGTACAAAACAACTCAGCTAGCGCATTCTGCCCACAGCATCATTTCTCCCTTTTGATTGACGCTTGAATTACACTCTTGTCAATTGCCGCACAAAGAATTCAGCGAAAATGTCCTTACAGTCATTAACCATATAAGTGCCACTGAGACTGGAATCTTTATATTGTCATCCCAACTCGTTTTTCTCAATTGTTTGAGATGCCATGTGTCTTCCACCAGAAACAATCTTTCTTTTTAAGTAAAGAAAACTTACTTTTCTTGTCTTGACTGCTGATTGAGACTTCTAGCTAAAATAAAATGTATCTGACACTGTCCTGAATGTTGTATAAGAGGCTTTGAAAGACCACAAAGACATTGTTTTGACACTATTGGGATTAATGTGTCATTTTTTTGAGTTCCGTTCAAATGGATTGTATAAATCCTTCTCAAGTATCATTTATTACACTAAGCAAGAAAACCAACCAGAAGATTCGACACATTTCCTGATGTGTATGTACCATTTTTTTAAAGTGATATTTTTGTGTGTGACATTTTGTAGCAGAAAGGAACTTTTAAAAATGAAAATCATCCCAATATGTACAAAAGTTCTTATGTAGAAAAATGTATCAATTGTTTCCTTTTTTGTAAGACATTTAAACAAATCAGTAAAGCAGCAAACTTGTTTATCCAGATTTCACTGGCCTACACATTGAAAAATCTTAAGGTTCAAATTCTGCTATAAAAATCACTAAAAATTCTCAGAGAAAGAAACTGGTTGCCAAACATAAATCTTTTGAGAATTTGTGTGCATTTTCAGAAGAAAACATATATCCTTTTCTTTCTTTTTTTCATTTCATTATTGAATGTTTATTGTCTTAGGTCTACCAGAACCAAAGAAAGAATCTGTATTTCAGGGATTGGGAATGGAAGAAGGATTTTATACATCAAAAGATTTCCTACCACTGGTGTCTATGGCAAGTAAACCAGGTATATATGCTATGTTATTTTGTTTTGTTATGTTCTGTATATGCAATATTTATATGTCATATTTTATGTGATAGATGTGATACATTGCATAATGCATTAAGATACATTCTAATTCGAAAACAATTGAAAGAATGAGTATTGGAAAAAAACATAATATAACCAAGGCAAAGAATCAGATTTCATTGTAGTTCAATAGCACATAGTTCAATTTTTCTCCATCATTGCCAAATGTATTGAGTTTTTAACTAACATCATCCCCAGTTAATTCATGTGCAGGAAAACAGAAACATGTTTTTAAAAAACAGGTTTCAATTCAATTTGATGAAAATGAATTTGTTATTAAAATTTATTTCAAAGGAGACAGTAATTTTGATGAACTTTTCATCATACCACTTAATAAAGCCTTGGTAACACCTTACTTGGAATATTGCATCTAGTTTTGGTTGCCACAATATAAAAAAAGATGTTGAGACTCTAGAAAGAGTATAGAGAAGAGCAATTAAGATGATTAGGGAACTAGAGGCTAAAATATATAAATAAGTTGGGTATGTCTAGTTTAATGAAAAAAGGACTAAGGATGACATGATAACAGTCTTGCAATATTTAAGGGGCTGCCACAAAGAAGAGGGAGTCAAGCTATTATCCAAAGCACCTGAAGGCAGAACAAGATGTAATGGAAGGAAACTAATCAAGGAGAGAACCAAATATAAAAGAAATAAGGAGAAATTTCCTGTCAGAACAATTAATCAGTGTGTTGTGGTTAGCCGGCAGCAGGCGCGGATGGCTGAGGAGAGTGAGGACTCAGATGAGGGGCCAGGACTATTAGGGAGTGGACTGCTGCCTTCAGAGATTGTGGGGGCTGGCAGCAGCGATGAGGAGGTTCCCGAGGAGCCTGTGCCAAGTGCTTGTGCGTGCAGGGCTGCTCATAGGAAAGAACAGCCGCAGCAGCACGGGCAACTCGGGAGTAAGGCTGCAAGGTAATGGCCCCTCCTTCAAGAAGATAAAAGCCAGCTGTGAATCAGATGTTATTTGTAGGAAGCAAAGACTTCCTGTTTTGAAGCTCCAGCCTTGTGGACATTGCAGTATCTTAAGTTTGAAGACTCTTGTGTTGTGAAATATTTCTTATCTGTGATTCTTGGCAGCCTCGCACAGTTTCAAAGTTTGCAGCAGCCTTTTAACCGGGGATACGTAAGAATCATTAAAAGGTTCTGTTCTCTTTAGTTCGTGTTTGTTTTATTGGAAAAGGGTTTGGGTCAGAACACATGGAACAGCTTGACTTCAGAAGCTATAATTGGAGACTTTTAAGAAGAGATTGGACAATCATTGGTCTGAAATGGTATTCTCTTACTTGAGCAGGGTGTTGGACTAGAAGACCTCCACCAAGGTCCCTTCCAACTCTGTTATCCTGTTATTTCATAGAATGTGGTTTCTTTCACTTACTCAGTTAAGTAGTGAGAAGGAATGACTTGTCTTTCATTCTGTAGTTCTTTTTCCAACAAGCTGCAGCATCTCTGGTTGTTTACGTAACAATAACAGTCTGGTAGAGTTGGAAAGGAATACAGAAGTATTGCAAGCCACCATTTTCTTCTTCTTTTTTTTTCCCTTCCTCGGAATCTCCTATTAGTCAAATGCTTAAGTTGTGATTTACATTTTCAAGAACTTTCTTTAAAATTCAGGAACTTTCTTTAAAATTCCTATTTTCTTTCTGTATTTATTCACTCAGTGAGCTTGTTGCCTGAGACTACCTTATATTCCTCTTATAATCTCTGTTTACTCAGCAAGAAGGAATCATCCCATCACCCACAATGGGCAATCAGCTCTCAAGGCATCTCTCGCAAACAGTATCTATTCAGGAGATAGCCTTTCACCATTCATAACTCAGTAGAGCTTCCTTGTGATCGTATAGGAACTCACTATTAAAATAGTTCAGTACATATGAACAAGAACAATCACAGGAAAGATAGATTTCCAATAGGTATTCACTTTTTCCATAGGTTAGTAACTATCATGTAGGACCAGTAGATCAGCAATAAAGGCCATTCAATATAATTCAAGATTTTTTTTGGAACCATTATAGATTTGTTATGGCTCTGGTCTTAATATAGATGTACCCGGACAGATTTTTGCATGATTGTCAGACCAAACTTTTTATGTAGTTATTTAAAATACTTCTATGGCCATCTATTTTATAGTTGTCAATCCAGGCAGATTAACCTGATTTAAATATTATATTTGTCCTTTTGGATGCTGGCAAAAACCTATTCCGTTTGGTAGTGATCTTATGTAGTAATGTATGTAAATTATTCACCTTATGGATAGACTACATGAAAAATCTTTACCATAGCTGTTGCAGTGATGAGCTAAAATGTTCACTGGCATATACTGCACTATTCCAACAATGCTGAGTGATTTACATGTATAGTATATATTGTTTTAATTGACCGTAGGTATGATAGAAGAAAAGATCCAGAAATATTTTACCTCTCCCCCCACCCCCCCAAAAAAGTGCCTCCCAGATAAAATTAGGAAATATTTAGCATATAGAAATCCAATGTTCATATAGATAAATGTGGCTATAAAATAAGAGTATCCAGTGCAGGGATCCCTAACCCTCAGACCCTGTTAGGAACTGGACGGTAGATGAGTGAGCAAAACTTCATCTGAATATGCACACGCATATTCACACACACCCAAGTCTGTGGAAGAATGGTCTCCCATGACAGCAGTTCCTGGTGCCAATGATCCAGAGATGATTTTGGAGTAAATTTTACTTCTTTTTTTACTTTATATAGAGTCAGCTTAGTGTTTTTTGTTCTTAAAATGGTATTTGAGGTTCTAAACTCTTGCTGTGAAAATTCATGACTGGCAGAGCACAAAGTGAAGAATTATAGACTATTGATATGGTTAAAAACATATTCTTACGAAGAAAAATATCCTAGGTGTCTTCAGGCTATAAGTTTGTGTTATTTATGTTATCATTTCAAAAATTACAGTAATTTATTTAATCGTTTAAACAGTAAAACAACGTTAGAATGATTTTAAGGTGTTTCCCTCCCCCCCAGTTTTTCTTAATTTTCCAGTGCAGTAGTAAACATAAGCTTATTTATAAGTTTTATTTTTTTTCTACATCATGCTTTTTTAAAATAAAAGAATTGAGAAATTAATCTGGAACAGTTACAACTACATCAAAAACCACAATAATCTTACATTTTGATTGAGTTGTAAACATGAAGATCATAGATTGCTGAACAACCTTGTTCACATTCAGGCTGTGACCTTGGACATTTTATACTAAGGCTTATCTCCATTGTGTCTTGAACTGCCAACTTTCTGGTTGCACCAGTTCTTGCCAACCTAGCAATTCGAAAACATGCAAATGTAAGTAGATAAACAAGTACCACTTCAAGTGGGAAGGTAACAGCATTCCCTGTGCCTTCGGCGTATAAATCATCCTGGCCACATGACCACAGTCTTCAGACAACCCTGGCTCCCTTGCCCAGGAAAGGGAGATGAGTACCACTCCCTGGAGTCAGGCATGACTGGACAAGGGAATCCTTTACCTTTTTATTTTAGTCTGCATTGCACACAGAATCATACTTTTAAGGATTTAAGGGTTTATATCCCATTGGTCTTCTGTTCAGAACACTTTATTAAAATAATACAGTGGTTTAGGGAAATGCTTCATAAGAAAGAACTATATGGTTAAGTACCCCAGATGTGTGTTAAAAGTCTCCACTGGTTAGAAGGAAAAAAATCTGTGTTAACCTGTTTTCTGTTTCCACAGCGATCAACCAGGTGTCTTTCAGAAGCCCACAGATAGAGTAACTTTGCATGCCTTCAACAATTGTTATAAGTGATTTCATCCTGTGTGTATAACAATGTGGTATTTCCCTTGAACTGACTAATCTGAACATTCTGGGGTGGTGCATCTGGGGTGATCCAGAAGTTCCAGAATAGGAAGTGATACTTCTGGCACAATCTGGCTCTAAAATGGGGAATAGATGTTCAGTTTTCCTTAGGCCTGCAAAATGATTTTTAGATTAAGGTGTTGCTATGAATAGTGGACACCAGTAGGCTTTTCTTCCTTGAATTTCTCTAATTCCCTTTTAAATGTGGTCTAAATTGGTGCTGAAACAACATGAACTATGAGACTATTTAAGATAAAATTTGAAAGAGAAACCGGTGTTGTCAAAGATAGACTCTAGTGACAGACAGAACATCTTGTAAAATGGATTTTTTTTTCCTTTTTCATTCTTCAAATAATTTTGATGCTGACAAGAGAGGAGTCAAAGGCTTAATTTTTTTGAACACCACAACAGTTGCATTCAATCTGACAAAGCTGTACAATTTCTTCTTGTTGTTGTTTCCAAGTGCATTATACTTTATTTCCTGCCAAGACAGGAAGGCAATGCTTCCAAAGGTACTGACTATGAAGTTACATGTATGAGCATATCTTAAAAGAGGGAATAAAACTCTCAATGAAGCGGAATAATTTGATAGTGACTCTCCATGCTTGGAAACGGCAAGATGCAATTTTACACTGCTTCGAGTACAAGTGTCGTTTGAGCTGTCATGCAGAAATAGTTTTTTTTTTCTCTCTCTCTCTCTCCTTGAAAATGGGCTTTTCCTTTCATCATTCAGGAATATGCGGCTGTCGCTCTTCATTGCCATCAATACAGGGAACCGTGATTGTTCTCGGAGCAGGCGATACCGCCTTTGATTGTGCAACATCAGCTTTGCGCTGTGGAGCTCGACGTGTTTTTGTGGTCTTCAGGAAAGGATTTACTAATATACGGGCTGTCCCAGAAGAGGTAAATTTCACAATATTGCAATGAGGGACCTATTAATAAAAATACTTTATTAAGTTATGCAGGCTGATTTTATCATTATTATTTTGCACACAGTCTGCGCAACATCTCCACGATTTTAGAAATAGAAAGAAACAAAGCAAAAAAAAAAAAAAAAAGCTGAATAACAGCTGTTGCAAAAAAAGGCTGGAATGAGGGCTGGCCTACACAGTGGAATAAGGGCTGGCCTACACAGTGGAATGAGAGCTGGCCTACAAACAAAGGCACCTTCAGTGCTTGTTCCTTGTCCTGATCCTTCTTTCATGCCATTTATTTCATGTGTAGAAACAAAAAGAAGAAATGTTGTTGAGAGGAGTTGGAACAATCCAGTCCTAAACCCATGGAATATATCTCACTTCATCTTTTCTACATGTAGCTCTTAGAAAACCAAACTCAGAAAGTGTTGTTCATGTTGATTCTTTCACAGACATAAACACACAAAAAATACACCATTTGTCATCATATACCACAATTTCATATCATATATTGATGAATATATAGAATAAACTACCCATTTGACATCTGTGGATAGGTATGTACTTGAACACATAAAGGCAGAGCTTAATATTGAAATTGACCAGAGCTGATTATTTAAGTCCTTCAACATACTTTTATTATTTTTTATTGTTGGACTATCCTGGTAAGGCTGTTCAGACTGTTTGATCAGTGTGAATTTTCACAGATTTTGATCTGATCAGTAGTAGAATAATTTAATGTGTGGGCTGAAGCATATATGTAATTTGGCATCCTTGTTTTTTCTTTCCAAAATTTCTTAGCTTTTTGAAGCTTACTAAAGTGCATAAGAGCGTGCTTTAGAAAAAAAAATATGAATGAAGAAGGTGATACTGATCAAACCTGAATCATCCATCATGATAATGACAGTCCATTCTAGAGTTACCGTAATTCACCTTGTTACCTATCAGAACAGAAACACTCTTTAAATATAAAGAAACTACACTGTAATTGATATTATGAAAGTGCCCAGTTTCCTGAATACATCAAAGTTTAGCAAACCCTGTAAGTCAAGGCTCATGAACCAAATAAATCGGTGGTTTTAGACAATCCTGGTAATCCTCAACATATGACCACAATTGAGCCCAAAATTTCTGTTTTTAAGTCAGACAGTGTGAAAAATAGTCATGTCACTTTCTTCAGTGCTGTTGTAATTTGGAACAGTCAATAAATGAACTGTTGTAAGTCAAGGATTACCTGTACATATATTATTTATTTTTATTTGTCAAATTATATCCTACCTTCCCTCCAGGAGTTCAGGATTTTCTTCTTTGATTTCACCCTGAATTTGGGGAGATAGGTCTGAAGAAGAATTCAAAGTCACTGATGCATTACACAATAATATGTACTGAAGATCAACCAGAAATTGTAGATCTGTGTGTGAGATAATAGATACCTTTAGAGATTAAAATATTGAATTTAGGAGTAAAATGCAAATATTTCAAACTATAACTTAATTTGGAATTAAATATGCAGTTTCTGTAAACATCTATATATACTGAGCTGCTGATTGGCAGTTTATAATAATTTGTCTTATCATGAAAGCTTTTTAGTTTCAGTTTTAATTATTGCAATGTGATCGAGTGTCTTTGCTGTAATTTATATGCTACATACCATGAAGTACTGCATAATTTACATTAATGAGACACTGAATATGCCCCAGCTAGAAAATATATGGGGAAATAGCCCACTCCCTTCAGTAATAGATACACAAGGGAGAGAAAGGTAACTTAAAGAAAGAAATAAGATTTCAAGATACACAGTTCATATTTTGAAGTGTTTGTCATAGTATTAAAATTTAGGGAAAGATTATTTGGAGCAAGTATAATAAATACATTAATTAATTCAGTACCACTCTAATTACATCCCACTGGTCTTCGTCTATATAACTTTCCTATCGCAGGAGAATAAATATTGTTCGAAAATGACAAACTTTCCCCTACAATATTAACTAACTCTAGTTTCTCCCCTCTCCCTCTCCCTTGGTCTCTCTCTCTCTGTGTCTCTCTCCCTCTCATCTATACACACACACACACACACACACACACACACACACACACACACGTGTTAGGGATAACATTGTTTTACCCTAACTGTTTTGGGTAAAGATAATAAAATGATGAATCATGGTTTGTCACATAAAGTGTATGTGACTTTAAGCTAAAGGAATGTAATTAAGGGTGCAGCTGTAAAAGTACTATATAAGCAGTAAGGCACTCTCTGGCTCTTACTGGCTGGCTTATTGAAGACTGCGTTCTTGCTGGATCGGGGAGGAGAAGAAGTGTTGGATTACTTTGAAGATATTTCTCAACAGAGAGAAGATAAGTTTTGGACAGATTTATTATATGTGTACTGACACTGGCTATTCGACACGGACTTTGCAATTAGAGTATCCCCGACAAGAATTGACTGAAATTGATATATGACTAATGGACTGTTTATTTGACTATGCTATAATTCTTAAATGGAATAAACTATATTTTTGATAGCACAAGCGTATCTGTATTTTTACTGCGTGTTAACGAGAAGGCTTATCTCACACATTTACCTGTCTTCCTATCTGACTTCGCTGTACATTCTGTTTAGTTTGTTTTCCTTAACACCCGTTGGTGAATCCAGGCTTAACACTGGTTATGGGCCCAGAGAGACTGCAAAGTCAGTTTAACTAGGATAAAAACAGGTTTATGTAAAAAGTGAGATTTTGTGTTGTTACACGTTACAGTAAACAGACAGCTGTGTTTTATCAATTATAGTTTTATATCCATATAGTGAAACATGGCACAAGTCAGTCTACAAAGTTTGTCCCTTATATCCAAGCTGGATGGCACAAACTATGTTTCATGGTCTATGAAATGTAGTCTACTTCTACGAAGAGAAGGTCTGTGGAACATAATTGAAAATCCACCAAACGTAGAAGAATGGGATCCTGAAGATGAGGAAGATAGTCAAAAGATAGAAGAATTTAAACAGAAAAATGAACAAGCACTTTGCATCATAGGACTCACATTAACTGATCAGCAACTTGTTCATATACGAGGAGAGCAAACAGCTGTTGGGTGTTGGCAAAAACTGAGGAGGATTTATGTTCGAGATAACGTTGGTGCTCACATAAATCTAACACGGAAGCTTTTCCGGACGTATCTCCAAAAGAATGGTGATATGCTGAGTCATTTGAATACTATGAAAAGCATTTTTCAAGAACTTCATGAGAAGGAGTTAATTTTCTCTGAGCTACACCAGGTCTACATAATTCTATCTTCATTAGATGAAAGTTTTGATGACTACGTAACTTCCCTTGAAATATTGCCTAAAGAAAGCCTAACTTTAACTGATATCACTGGCAGGTTGATTGAAGAGGCCAGAAGAAGGCTTGAAAGAGATCAGTTAAGGAGGGAGCAACCTCAAAAGGAAAATAATGAATCTCCTACTGCATATGCAATTAAAAAGTGTTTTAATTGTGGGGGGAGAGGACATTTTGCAAGATTTTGTAAGAAACCAAAGCGCCAGAATGCAAGCCAGAATGCTGTAAGCCATCAAAGAAGAAATAAGAATTATGAGTTAGCAATGTATAGTAATGGAGTTGTAAAAAATAATTTATGGGTGGTTGACAGTGGTGCATCCCACTGTATTACAAATGATAACAAAAAATTTGTAAAAATGTCTATGAGTTCACAACATATCTCATTGGCAAACGGATGGAAAATGAAGGCAAAAGGTCAAGGTATTGCTCATTGTTCTAGTATAAATGAGAACATAAAAATGTTATATGTACCTCAACTTAAATTTAATTTGCTTTCTGTTAGAATGTTGGTTAGATTAGGATACATAGTTACCTTTAAGGGAGATACTTGTTTAATTGAAAAAGAAGGTAGGAAAATTACTGCATCTTTAAGAGGTGACTTATATGTGTTAAATGATAATGGTTTAAAGTTGGCTAACACAGTTTATGATAATAAGAAACCTCATGATGAATGTATTCACTTGTTACACAGACGGTTAGGTCATTTAAATTTTAAAATGATTAAGAGAACTGTTCAACTATCTAAAGGAATAAGTTTGAAAACTTGTAATAAGTATTTGCAATGTTCTGCTTGTAATCAAAACAAAAGCAAAGTTATACCGGCAAATAGAGTTAATGGATTTACTATCAAAGAGCCTTTAGAGGTAGTATTTGCCGATATAATAGGTCCTAAAAAGCCAAGTGTAGGTGGTGCTAGATACATATTAAGCATAATGGACCACTATTCTAGGTATGGTTTCTGTTTTTTAATGAAGAGAAAAACTGAAACGTATACAAATTTCTTTAATTGGTTAAAATTTGCAGAGAGGAAAACTAAAAAGAAACTAGTAACTCTTATAACAGATAATGGTGCGGAATTTACAAATAATAAATTCCAGAGTAGACTTAGAATGGCAGGTATTCAACATAAAAAGTCTGCACCATATAGGCCTCAACATAATGCATTTATAGAGAGACGAGGCCAAACACTGCAATCAATGGGAAGAACAATGTTATCTGATTCTGGATTACCTGACAATTTGTGGGGAGAAGCTATAATGTGTGGTAATCACATATTAAACAATGTTGTTAATTCAACAACAGTTGAATTACCATTCACTCTGTGGCATGGTAGGAAACCTGATTTGAGTTATATTCACACATTTGGTGCACCAGCATGGGTGCATATCCCTACACAACTCAGGCACAAAGGACAATGTAGAGCTAAAAGATTAATTTTTGTTGGATATCAAGCAAACCATAGATCTTATAGATTCTGGGAACCAGGTACATCTAGAACATATAGGATGGAATAGATTAGAGCAGGATTCAGATAATGATGTTATTATAGAACCCTATAAGAGGCAGAAAGAAAAGACTAGTTATAAGAAAAGTTCAATTAAAGAAGAAGTCCATGAAGAGCAAATAGAACCAGATCAAGAGGAAATAATTGATCAAGAAGAGATAGATAGTCAAGAACAGGAAATAAAGGAAAGTCCACCTGTAAGTCCTGTTATACCTAGACGCACAACGCGTATAACTAAACCACCTGAAAGATATCAGGCAAGTATTGTTTGCCAAGAAAATAAAGTTCCTACTAGCATAGATGAACTTAAGATGTATCCTGCTAAGGATCAGGTGAATTGGCAAAAGGCAATGGAAAAAGAGTTAAATTCATTAAAGGAAATGAAGGTTTATGAAGAAACCAAATTACCTCCAGGAGAAAAATCCATTGGGTGCAAATGGATATTCAAAGTAAAGAATGGAAATAATGGGAAAGTAATTTATAAGGCTAGGTTAGTAGCACAAGGATTTAACCAAAATACATATGATTATGATGAGGTATTTGTACCAAATCTTAAGGCTACAACTTTAAGAGCCGCTTTAGTATGGGCAGCTAAGAAGAATTATATAGTTAACCATTTAGACGTAGAAACTGCATATCTGCATGCACCATTGCAGCATACAATATATTTGAAAAAACCAGCTGGTATAAAAGATAATAAAGTAAATAGCAATGATTGTTGGAAATTCAAGAAGAGTTTATATGGATTGAAACAATCTGGCTATGAAAGGAACCAATATATTGTGAAAGAATTAAACAATATAGGGTTTAAATCTGGTTTAGCAGATCCATGTATGTTTAAAAGAGAAAATAATGGAATGGTGTCATTATTGTTATTATTTACAGATGATATTGCTTTGATTACTAAGACCAATAATGAAGCTACTGAGATTATTCCATTATTAGCCAAAAAGATAAAATTAAAACATTTAGGTGAAATTAAAAAGTATCTAGGATTGACAATTAATAAAACCACGAAAGGATTTAAGATATCTCAAGAGGATAAAATTTGCCAATTGATTAAATTGTATAAAATGGAACTTTGTAAGCCTGCAAAGACTCCAATGAGTCAGGAAATTTGCAAAATGGATGCTCAAAGTCCCAAATTTGATAAGACCATATATCAATCTTTGATTGGTAGCTTATCATATATAAGCAATTGGTCAAGGCCAGATATAGCTTATAGTATTAATCAGCTGGCACGATATAATAATGATCCACATCAATGTCATTGGCAAGCATTAAAGAGAATTTTAAGATATCTTAAAGGAACAATGCACCATGCATTGTATCTAGAGCCAAAAGGTGATTTGAATCTTAGTGCCTATGCAGATGCAAGTTTTGCAACTGACATAAATACTAGAAAATCAACATCTGGGATGGTTATTTTATTTGGTAAGACACTAATAGGATGGAGGTCAATCAGACAACAGCATATTAGCTTGTCAACAATGGAAGCAGAATTTTCATGTCTGTCATTACTATGCACTGACTTAATTCTGTACAAACAGTTATTATTAGACATGGGTATAACTGTTAAAGATTCTATTATTGTGTACGAGGACAACCAGGCAGCTATACAATTAGCTACTAATATTGCTGTAAAGACTAGATCAAAGCATACTGATTTAAGATACTTAAATGTTAGAGAATCTGTGAAAAATGGTCTAATTAAACTTGAGTACTGCATGACGGAAGAAAATATTGCAGACCAGTTTACAAAAGCAAAAGGTGTTGTAAAATTTAAAGAGAGTTGTGACAATTATGATTTGAAAGTGTAAATGGATATATTATTGTAATATTTATTATTATTACCCAAAAGGGGAGAATGTTAGGGATAACATTGTTTTACCCTAACTGTTTTGGGTAAAGATAATAAAATGATGAATCATGGTTTGTCACATAAAGTGTATGTGACTTTAAGCTAAAGGAATGTAATTAAGGGTGCAGCTGTAAAAGTACTATATAAGCAGCAAGGCACTCTCTGGCTCTTACTGGCTGGCTTATTGAAGAATGCGTTCTTGCTGGATCGGGGAGGAGAAGAAGTGTTGGATTACTTTGAAGATATTTCTCAACGGAGAGAAGATAAGTTTTGGACAGATTTATTATATGTGTACTGACACTGGCTATTCGACACGGACTTTGCAATTAGAGTATCCCCGACAAGAATTGACTGAAATTGATATATGACTAATGGACTGTTTATTTGACTATGCTATAATTCTTAAATGGAATAAACTATATTTTTGATAGCACAAGCGTATCTGTATTTTTACTGCGTGTTAACGAGAAGGCTTATCTCACACATTTACCTGTCTTCCTATCTGACTTCGCTGTACATTCTGTTTAGTTTGCTTTCCTTAACACCCGTTGGGGAATCCAGGCTTAACAACACACACACACACACAAACACACATAATATAACCAATACCTTCTACAAACATTCCTCTACAAACAGTTCAGTCAGCAAAATCAAATAATTCCACATATGGAATATGACTGAATACAACTTTTATGCATGTCATGGACAAAACCATTAGAGCATGACACCTTTAACTATGAGTATCCTAATTGCTATTGTGATTATATATCACCCTTTCTACTAGCACAGTTATAACTTCCACATCATAAGTGAAAAGAAACACACTGAGCCACAATTTTTTTTCTATGAATAGATTTTAAGTTCCATACCCAATTTGTCATCATCTTTTCTTTTTCTTTTTTGTTACATGCCCATTTTTTTCCCCCTGAAAACTTTTCTATGCTGTGTTAACACTGAAATAATTAGCAACTTGTATGTTTGCAACAAAATGCTTTCCCGGTTGCCAGGCCTTTCACAGCATGCCAGATGAGAAAACATTATGAAAGAAAAATAATTGGTTGCTTAGAGAGATGGAGGAAAGGGGGGAACTGACTTTGTTTCTTTATCTTATCTGTGTAGCTTGGCAGGGATCACCATCCTTCCTATTCCCTTTTCTTCTTCATTAATATGGAGAGCAGAGAGCTGGCCAGGCAGTTGCTGGAAGTAACTGGTAGGAAAATGCTAACAGCCTTTAGTTCGCCCCTATTCAATGTTTATAATCCCAGCTGGCCAAAATAACATTACTGCCTTAAGCAGAGATGAAGAACTGTCTTCCCTCTATAAATCACATGATGAAACCAAGTCTGAACCCCGATGCTTGTCAAATTACCCAGAATTGGGTAAAAGTGATTTTTCTTTAGATAATGACCCGATCACAACAGCAACATTTAAATTGATTCCAATTGTTTTACCTATGTTAGGTAAAAAGAACTTCCTGATAAGTGGTTTTGGGTAAGGAAAGAAAAAGTACTGGTTTAAACTATCTTGTTTATTTATTAGCTAAATTTATATAGCCCACCCATCTCACTACCATGACTTTGGACAGCTTATAAATACAAAAAACACTCAGAAAAATAGAATCACAAAAATCATTCAAAACAATGCAGCTATTAAAAACTATAAACCCATAATCTGTGGGATAGCACCATTCCCTTTTTATGACCCTGCAGTCCCTTAATTTGGGATAGAGTCAGTGCAGCTCAAATGCCCTTCCTAATGCCTACTTGGATTTCGCAACAGATATTTTTTCTTTGACCTATAAGAGAGAAACATCTGCCACTACCTGGAATTGAACTCTCAACTATTTAAGTAGGAGGTGAGTGTCTTTACCACTAGGCCAATATGCCGCTCACTTGTCATAGTGGATGCAACCTTATTAATTCAAAATATGTATATATTAATTCAAAATATTTTGAAAGAATAAAATCAGCAAAAGTAGTTGGAAGTTCTTATCTTTCAAATACAAAGAGAAAATGAATGACCAAAATAGTTCTGTCCATTTTTTTTTGTCATTAAAGGCCTTACCATTTTTCATTGAAATCATTTGTAGATTTTGAGATTTGGACACCTCAGCCAGTAGCTCATAATGGAATTCATCTACACATACTTGATTTTTCTAGCATTGATTGGATAGTTTTCTTTTAATTCATTCTTTTTTAGTAATGAAGTATAGCAATCATTTTTCATATGATCAAACTATTCACTCGTAGTTTAAAAGTTAAAAGTCTTTTAACAGATGTTGATAACTAAAAGAAATCACCACTCACACAATTGGTTGGCACATATTATTTGTTTTCATTTAATCAAATATAACATTATTAATGTAGTGTCAGAATTTATAGAAAAAATGCAAGGAAAAATTATAAGACTTACAATTATATATTAAATGTTTTTCTATAAATTATACATACTTTTATTTTTGTTTTCCAGATGGAGCTTGCAAAGGAAGAAAAGTGTGAATTCCTACCTTTTCTTTCTCCTCAGAAGGTTGTAATAAAAGGAGGAAAAATTGTTGCTATGGAATTTCTCCGGACTGAACAAGATGAGGATGGAAATTGGAATGAAGACAAGGAGCAAACTGTCCGTCTGAGAGCAGATATAGTGATTAGTGCCTTCGGTTCAACCTTAAATGATCCTAAAGGTATTTCTCAGTCACAAAGTTTATGAATCAGCCAGTCAAGTATGTAACATTCTAGAGCAGCGGTCGCCAACCGGTGGGCCATTTTGGTGGGCCGCAGAGAAATCTCACCCCCAGAGCACTCCTCCAAAGCAATTAATCCAGGCTGCGCAGAAACACAAGGCTGCACTGCCCATATGGCCCATGGGAACTTTTCCCACCCACTCACTCCTTACCCGGCAAACTTGCCTGCTAAATTTCTATTTTTCCTTTTTTCGACCATCATCGGTTCTGCTGTGCCGGGAGATTTAGATTAGCTAGGAAGCAGAAAATGGTTGGATTTCTTGCTTTCTAGTTAATTTTTAGATCTCCGGCTCTGCTTTTAAGCACAGCTGAACCTCCCTTAGGACTGAAGGTTTGCTTGCAAGCAAATTCAGTGCAGACTCGCGGCAAGCAAATTTGAGAGACTGAGCTAGCCGATGGCAGATAGATAGATCTCTGAATGATTCTGTGAGCAACTCAATCTGCCTGCTTTGCCTGATTTTGGGTAAAAGTTGCTCTTTGTTTTATAAAAAATTCAATATTTACATACATGGTGTGTTGTGAGTTAATTTTGTGAGTTTGCTTGCTAGCAAATTTTATGTGACAGACTGAGCTAGCCAATGGCAGATAGATAAATTTCTGAATGAATCTGTGATTCGGTGAGCAGTTCAATCTGCCTGCCTGCTTTGCCTAATTTGGGGTAAAAGTTGCTCTTTTTTTATAAAAAATTAAATATTTATATAAATATTTATATTTACAGCCAGTCACATGACCACCAAGCCACATCCATAAATTAAGCCACACCCACAGAACCAGTTAGTGGTCCCTGGGATCTAAAATTATGAATTTGGTGGTCCCTGAGGTCCAAAAGGTTGATGCCCCCTGTTCTAGAGCAGGGCTGTCAAATTCCTGGTCTGTGGGCCAGATGCGTCGCACACTGGCCACACCCACACTGGCCACGCCTATGCCCAGTTTAGTGAAGGAGACAAAAGTCCTGGTTTGTCATGTGATACCACCGTGATGACATGAGTTTGACACTCCTATTCTAGAGGGAAAGTTAAGCCTACAGGTAGTCCCCAACTTCCAATTGGTAGCTTAGTGAATATTTGAATTTATGATAGATCTCCTTATGGAGCTGCTTATGAACCATTTTCAAAGTTACAACTGCTGCATCCTCCACAGTCACCTGATTGGACACATTTGGCAACCAGCTCACTTTATGGCTGGTTGCATCCCACAATCACATGATCAGAGTTTGCTATGCTTTTTTACTGGTTTCTGGGTTTATTTCCATAAAAAACAAATCCCCATAAAGGAAAATGAATTCACTTAACAACCACAGTGTTTGCTTAATGACCACCCCAAAAATGTCAAAAAAAAAATGTGTCTGGTTCTGGGATGCCTCAGTTTACAACCTCAAGACTTATAACTGTAATTCTGGGCTCAATTGTAGTTATGAGTTGAGAATTACCTGTGTATGCTCTTTTGCTCATTGCTTAAAAGACATTTAATTAGAGGGATTGTCCCCTGATGTGTATTTCATTTATTAAAGCCAAATGTTGGAACATCTGAAATTTCAAATAGCTAAAAATATGAAACGTGAAAGACTACCGCTTTCTAAAGTAGCCAATAGTTTTTGTTACTTTATTCATGGATAGCATACTTACTGTGTTATCTCCTTCAATAATCTTATATGGAAGACTAAGAAATCCCACTTATCTCAGTGAACTTTGCTTCAAACTGAGATGTAGATATCACCAGTTTTTTTATTCTTTTTATTTTATTACATTTGAATCCTGTCTTTTCTCTGGGAACTTGAGGTAAAATAATTTATCTTTTAATTTTACCGTCACCACAACAGTCCTATGATATAACAGTCTCAAAATCTTTCAGTGAGTTCCTTACTCAAAGAGTGTCTTGAACATAAGTATTCTTAAATGAAAACCAAGACCTCAGTTGTTAGATTATAGCAGGGGTCCCCAAATTATGAAGGCTGAGGAATTGTGGGAGTTGAAGTCCACGTCTTAAAGTTGCCAAGTTTGGAGACCTCTGGATTATACTATACTGTCTCTGGCTGGATCTACTTGATTTGCAGTGGATCAAAGCTGTGTACTGACATCACTGCAATAAGCTTCATTTATCAAAAAATGGGCAGGCAACTTTTTTATTTTTAACTTCTAATTCCCATCGATCAGTAATGATAAGAAATTATGGGGATTACATTCCAAGCACACCTGGAGGGCCATATGTAGGTTGCCTGTATTTCTGAATATCACAGTATTATGGTATTTGCTCAGAAAAGCCCCTGCCAGAGAGGTTCTAGATCTGGAAGCTGAAAGGGACAAAAAGAACTCCTCTGTAACCTGTGATTTTTATCTTATTAAGTGAAATATACAATGGCAACTGATTGGGATAATTAGAGTCATGCACTCTGTCAGCAAAAAGGACAATAAACCTGAATCCCACGTAAAAATGGAAATGCTTTGGGAGACCTACATAGTACACTCATCTGTAATCATTTTCCTATGCTCTTTCAGAATAAATAAACATTAAATCAAATGGATTTTTCATTTGGTTTGTTTTTATCAAGCAATGAATGCACAGCTCTAATGCTGAAAATGGTGGACCTTTAGAGTGATGTAATATGGCTCTTTTTTCCTTTCCTTTCTTCTCTTTTTACATTTTGCTTCCAGATGCCCCAATATTTTTTGTTTCAAGGAAGATTTATTTATTTGGGGCTGGTGCCTGAAAATAAAAGATACAAGCATCTGAACCTTAATAGAAGTTTTGACCGCTGAAGTTTAATTAGGTCTTATAAAAGCATATTTGAAAGCTTGAATACTCCTTTGAAAATTTACCATATTACTTTGCTAGTATCTATGCTCTCATCCAGCAGTAATGCAATATCAATCAGTTTAGTAGTCTTCCTCTGCTTATCGTCTTTTATTGTAGCCTTGGGGTGAACACAGCAACTAATGCTGAATCCAGCAGCATGATTAAACCTCAGCTTTCATTAAAAAAAACTTTGTGATATGTTGCAGAGGATCAAATTGATGTTGTGGCTTACCATAATCAATATTTTTTTTTACTGGAACCTAGTAAACAGAAGCCATTTTAGGATGTTGGGAGGGATAGTGTAGACATTTGGGTCTGAGATATATTATGACTTTATGAAGGGCCTCTATGCACAGCCCATCAGAAAATATTGTTCTCTGCCATATATACCAGTTTTCTAGCATATCATGTGGTTCCATGAGTAGTGGCACAGTGGCTAGAATGCAATGCTGCAGGCTACTTCTGCTGACTGCTGATTGCTAGCAGTTTTGCAGTTCAAGTCCCACTGGCTCAGCCTTCCATTCTTTCCGAGGTGGGTAAAATGAGGATCCGGATTGTTGGGGACAGCAGAGTATGCTGACTCTGTAAACTGCTTAGAGAGGGCTGTAAAAGCACTGTGAAGGGGTATATAAAGTCTAAGTGCTATTGCTATTGTTACTTTGCTGTGGCAATAAAAGATGCAGTTTTCATGGTTGAAACATTTAGAGATACCATTTCTAATGGTAATACCAAGGTGGGAGACGAATTCTAAGCTAAGTTGAAATATTAGTCTAATACAAGATAACATAATTTAAAGGAGTTATATTGTAATTCTTCTATATAGTATATAATAACCACAGATATTGGGAATAGTTGCCTGTCTTAATTGTATTACGTGATCTAATTTTCTGGCTACTGTACTGGTTTTCTTTTCACGGTGCTCTAATCAGTCACAAAATAAAACATAGTGATTGTAAATGATAAATATGTATTTATAAGTAGCTTTAAAATACATAATGTAAATTAGCTTTAAAAAGATGAAACAAATGAAATAATATTCACAATACAAATAGCTTGTTAGTTTGGTCAATATACAGTATATTTCTGAATTGTAAACATTCATTTTCTTTTTTCCTCTCCATTTCAGTTTTCTACTGATTGCCATGTGGACTATATTTGCTACTAAAATGCCATTCATTCCATTAGTAATAGTTATTTATAACTATATACTATTAAAACTATTCCTCCTATAACCTTTAACTGGTTGAAATGGTCATCAAAGGGTAACCAAGGTAACCAACTAAGTGTGAACCAAGGTACCTGAAATAAGCTAACTTCCAGAATGCGTCCAAAATCCAGGACCCATAACTGCCAAGGAATGAAATTTGGGGATGTGTTTTGGCCGCTTCAGTGTTGCTGGCCTGCTGCTGCTTCAGGTCTACCAGGCTTTTGATGGAACATTTTGAGTGTTCTATGACAGTTTCCCAGCCACTCTCATAATCCCTTGATCCCCTGAAGTTGGAAGTTGCTCTAGCTCCCACTATTTGTTTCCTGCTCTTGATTATTCTTTTTCTCGGTTTAGGTAAGAAAATAACTCTGAAATAGGGCCTGGATTATGTAGCAACATATAGAACTGTCCTCTACTGAGGTATTGATCTACCTGTTTTGTTTAGGATTATATACATTAATTTGTAGGGTGCCTCTAAAATTGACTTAAAGCTTTATGGGCACACTCAAAAGAAATGCCGATATAATGTATACTTACATACAAAATCAGTGCTTCAAAAATTAGCCAGGTTGAATCTAATAGCTCTTTTTTTTTTCTGTTGCTATTGCGGGGCAGAGAATACCAGGATCATACAGAAACATATGATTAATTATTACTTCTATGATTTGGATGTTCCTGTTTCTTTTTTTAAAATTGATATTCATATATCAATTCATATAATTGTTATATATTTATGTAAAATGTGTAATTGATGAATTTAATTTAATTGAACGACAAGTGACCTAGTGGTGACGATGCTCAACTCTCATTCGGAAGGTTGAGAATTCAATCCTAAGTAGTGGGAGATATTTTTTTCTCTTAGGGCAGAAGGAAAAAACATCTGCGAACTCCACTTAGGCATCAGGAATGGCATCCAGCCAGTAAATGTTCATTTTCAGCCAATAGCCCCAACTCTACCCAAAATTAAGGGACTACATGATTGTAAAAAGAAAAAAAATGTAATATATTTAATACTAGGTATATTTAGAATTTTAGTCCAAACCTAAAGTTATCCTAAATGTTATGTTTCTTTTCTTTTCTTCCTTTAAAATAGGAAGCAGGATGATACAGAAAACATGTATCACAGGCAATAACTTTTATGATAAACTCTCATTAGAAATGACAAAATGTGCATAATTATCACTGATGTTACTTTTAAAGGATGATGGAACTGAAAGGACTTACTTAAAATGACTGTTTTTCAAAACCTGCATCACATTGGTGAGAATTATGTTAGACAGTTGCTTTGAAGCACAATGTGATTATTCTGTAATTATTTTTCCTGTTCCAAATAGCGGTAGAAGAATGAGTTTTTCTCCCTTGTGAATAGATATGCTCGGAGTTCTAGCTTATCATTACTTGCCAGGTTTTACTAGGAGTTGATACCACATATGCTCCTGCTAAGAAACCATTGATAAATCTTAAGTTTGTACCAGACCCGAGGCAGAATAGTGTATTTTGTTTCCACTTTACTTATGATAAAGAAGCAAATAGAAAAAAAATCTATCTTCCACATTGTATTTGGGATACAGAAGTGTTTAGTCTTTTATAAGAGGCCACACCATCTCTAAATAAGGAAGGCAATATAAATAACCTGGACTTTATTTAGATGAGAAGGACCCCAATGATTGCAACATCATTTGAGTAGAGAAACAATATGTTATTCTGCTAATTAAGCTATCATGAAGCAACAAAGATCAACCGCAGTTGAGTATTACAGTCCTGTAGCTGATAATGTAAGAATCAAATAATGGATGAGTGTTTTTAGGATAAATGCATACATACATACATATATACATACATACATATATTAGGAAGAATGATAAATGTAATGTAGTTCCATCAGTATGAATATTGCTGGGAGTGGATTTAACTTTTCGTTCCCAGAGGCAGAATATGGCAAAACAATATAACAGGGAAAAAAAATCCAGCTACCATTCCTCTTTTTTGAAAGAAAAATATATATTTAAACTAAAACAGAAGTGAGGGTTCATTTTACAACCAGAATTGTGTTCCTTTCAGGAAAATATCCTGTCCTTTAGGAGAAGTATTAAAAAGAAAACCTATGTAGGTCAATCACCATGATATGCTTAGGAATAGAAAAAAACAACCCAGTTATATTGAGTCCTGGAAGTTACGTTGACATTAATGAACAGATGGTGAGCAATCCATGCCTCTCTAATGAACAGGTGATGAGCTGCTCTCAATTGTAGGCTTTTTTGCTCTGGCCTCTAGAGATCCTAAACACTAGTTCCTGTTCACCGAATGCTAAGTAACCATAAATATCACTCGTTTCTGAATAATTACCTTTGAATAAATAAATTCCTTTCTTCTTCTTCTTCTTCTTCTTCTTCTTCTTCTTCTTCTTCTTCTTCTTCTTCTTCTTCTTCTTCTTCTTCTTCTTCTTCTTCTTCTTCTTCTTCTTCTTCTTCTTCTTCTTCTTCTTCTTCTTCTTCTTCTTCTCCTCCTCCTCCTCCTCCTCCTCCTCCTCCTCCTCCTCCTCCTCCTCCTCCTCCTCCTCCTCCTCCTTCCTCCTCCTCCTTCCTCCTTCCTTCTTCTTCCTCCTCCTCCCTCCTCCCTCCTCCCTCCTCTCCTCTTCCTTCCTGTATAAATCTGAAGTTGTTTTCATCGACAATTAAAATACTGAACATACATTAAAACAATATAAAAATAAAATGTTCAATTAAAAAATTGAAAGACGGAATATGACCAGTAAAACAATCCTATTCATACCACAACAATGGTTTTACACATGTTATAATCTCAATGGTTTTTGGATGGCTTTCTCAGGATCTTCTCCATGGCTTCCTTCAGTGTTACATTGGATTTGAAACAATATAGTATTTTGCATCACTCTGCATCAGAGTCCCAGGATGCCAAGGCACAGTCAGAAACCATTGTCTAGCCGTAGACAGAAGCATTGTATTCTCTTAGATTGTCTCCACTAGCAGCATTACAACTGATCTCACAGAAATATTTCTGGAAAATACCATGATACTAGGAACTTGTGAGTCAAACAAGAAAAAAAGAACAGAACCCATTGCTTCTGTCCATCCTCCAGAGAAGGTCATATGTGAGGACTACCAGGCTGAAAACAAGATTTGGGATAGAACCAAGTGGCTTAGGGATGGTGGTCAGTTTCTTGGTTGAACTGTTATTATCCATGATGGTAATCATTCTAGATATGCTTTTTATGGTCCCCTTGGTTTATCATGTATCAGTAAACTTCATCTTTGGAATAAAGATGAAATTTCCTCTCCCAGAGAGCCCAAGACAGTGGACAATATTTTCACCACAATTTTTGAGAAGACGGTTTTGATGAACTTGTCTTTGCTCTATAATATACCAAAATGATGCTGAAAATTGTATCAAATATGATTGGAAAGGCTCTTAAGTATGCCTTTTCATATTATTAATTCCCTAATAAAGAGAAATCAGAATGATTTAGAGTCCTAGCTTCCCCCTTCCCCAAACTTACGTTATGTCTTTAAAGGAAAGGGAATAAATTGAGTCAGTTTGTGGAATTCTTGTTGATAATGCTATTCCTACTATTTTGTTGTTGTCATCATTGTCATTTTCAAGCAAAGGTTTAAGATAAAAATCACTATTTTTTCTAAGTGCAGTCAAAAGTATGTTGCCAGCTTTCAGGGAAAGAAGGCTATAAGATACATATCAAAAATAACATTAATGAGCTGCAAACACCAAAATTACAGGAACTTATGAAATTGGTTAAACATAAAATACCATTAAACTGTTTACTGAGGCTTCACAGATACACTGAAGCTAATGAGCATTTCTGCTATTTAAATAAGCCCAAATTGAACACACATTACATGGATACATAATTAGTCGTGGCAGTCAAGCACACACTGTATCACTTTTAAAGCTTTATTTGAGGAATCTTTTCCATTTGATTTGTTTTGCTAATTAAAATATTTTGTGGCTTACCAATATATCTTAATATTACTGGAGTTTACCCCCTCCCCAAGTGGCCTATAATTGGTTGATATTTTTCCATTTATGTCTATTTACTCAATGAATACAGCAGTTTGAACTATAATGTAATGTACAAAACAGTTTGGGCTTCTCTCTTGATATCACATCACTTAGTAACGTTTATATGCTGTTGTCCATTTCGAATGACCTTTGCATATTCTGTAACCACTGTCTTCATAGAATACTTGAAACCTGTCAAAATTGTTGGGATTTCTGTAGAATTAATTAATATAGGATGGGATGTAAGTCATTAGATCTCTTCTGACATTCCTATAGAATATCCTGCTAATGTGGAAATATAATGTAATATATAAAAATAATCACATAATTATAAAAGTTGGATCCAAAGTCCTGATTCAGTTTAATATCCACTAATAAATTAAAAGAAAATCTATGCATGCACAATTATGGTCAATAGATTAATTAGTTGTAAAGATGTTTGTGCTAATTTCAAAAATATTCTGTTTGTTCCATAACACTCAGAATATTTCTTTTATCTGTGACATGGAGAGAAATAATAGTAATTATGTTTACTTTGAATTCACAGTATTTATTTCTTAGGAAGAGCAGTTTATTGGTCTCTCAGCAATAGGAGAAAATATAATTATGCCAACCCAAGATTTTATCTCAAGTTTTCAAAACCTAGAAGAAGACTAAGAGCTGTAAGGATTCTGTGAAATAGATTTGGAGACAAAAATGATAACATGGCCAAGATCACTACTGAATAAACCTCTGGCTGAATAAAGAGTTTAATACAAATCTCAGTGATATATTTTTTGTACTCTTAACTGTGACTATTTAATCAAGTAATACATTGGTCATGTCATTGGTATAATCATAAAGCCAAGTTTTTCTCATAGTATTGTTTGGCTAAAATGGAGAAGTCCCATGTATGTAATTTCCTTTGAAAAAGGCAGTTTGGAAAAAAAGTTAATAAATTATAATTTGATTAAATTCTTTTTTTTCTGCCAACCCTGAGCTGCATTCATCAGACCAGAATGAAGTACCCTTTCAAGATCCAAGAAATCTATTTACAAACCATTTATTTATCACAAGTGCTTTTTATTCCACTTCAGTTTAAAAAATCTAAGCAGTTTACAAAAGCAATATCCAATAAAGCCTCCAGTAATATAATATTAATAATAAATGAAATAATAAAATGACAGAAACAATCATACATGTACCCATCATACAGTAGGTACATTGATCTGCTGTTTCACACTCCCATATGGAATGTATTATAGTAATTTGAGAAATAATTAGTTCCTGTTCTTGGAATAGCAGTGATTAATTAGTGCACCAGTCAAAGCTGAGCAATCTCCATCCTAGCCATAGTATCCTGTTTTAGCAGGACTGGTAAATCCAAAATAATCCCATGTTTGTGGAGGAGCACAACCCCATTCAAAGCTATTGTTGGACTTGTCCCAGATTTCTACATTAGCAGCTGTTCCATTTTATTTATATGTTCTTTTCCACCCAGATCTTTGTAAGTTCCAATCGTTCCTAACCATTGCAGATGGTCCAGAAAGATACTATATTTGATGATATTAAAATCTTCCAAAGAGATCTAGTAGGATCAATACGTCTCACCATAGGGCACTGACAAGGCCAAAAAAATAGTTTCTGTCCTATGCAGAATCAAGAATTTTGATTCCAAGCAGGATTGCTGCTATGCAACTGAGAAAATGATATAAGAATAGTATCCCTAGTTCATCTGCCTGCACACATCAATCCATCTGCAGAACAGACCTTCTTGTGGCCATTAGAAATACTATTAATCTCCCATTACATTTTTGTTAAGGCCAATGCTGTACCATAAATCTGGCTGATATGTCGCATCTGATGAGCCATATTTTGATAATGTATCCCACGTCTTTCTTTTCATCCATGATTAAATTGTAGATGAAGATGGCTTTATTACAGGTAGACCAAGTGACCTTAGAGCTATTGAATCAAATCATCAGTTCTAGATTTAGGAGAAAGCAAAGCTAATTTTTGTAACTTTCAGGTAATTCTACTAAATTAATACATTTTACATTTACTAATATACAAAATGTATAACCTGTTTTTAGTTTAATTTAGTTTACATTTTTAGAATGTTAAATGTCCTGGGACTTTAAAGGAAACTAATCACTTATGATCATGAAAATATTTCCAGTTTTAAAATTAGGTGTCAAATAATTTCTTTTCTTGGTAGTTTCTCTAAATCATCATTCAGATTTTTTTTAAAAAATATAGCTTGTCATTATTAATATTAGCAACCCTATATTGTATTCATATTAATTTGTCATAATAGTGGTTTTTATGCTGTATCAAAAATGAGATATAGAGCCTACTTATTATTTCCTTCCACTGCAATTTGAGATAGTGCCTATGTGAACATCTAATATCCAATCTGTTCTTCATTCTCCTTTCCGTTGCACCCAACCAGTCTTTTTCAATATATTTAACTGTACGTTTGAACAGAGCTCTAGCTTATCTAATATTTTATTTTACATTATTACGCTGGTATCAGAAAGATGAACTGTTATAGCTTGAGGAGGATAGCTAATAATTTCAGAGCTATGTATAAGCACCCAGATTCTCTGTCTTCTTGGAGATCCTTCTATGATTGCTGAAAATTGTCAGAAATTTGTTCTCACTAATTTTATAAGAGAAACACACCAAAACTATATTATGACACTAAAGAACAAGTATATTTTAGTTGAAAAAAAATGTTTTTTCAAGTTCCCACCCCAGGTACCTAGCCCAACCCACCTATAGGACGAAGTCCTCCCCAAATCTCTTGATAAATCTCTATAATAAAAATCCATCCTTTTGTTTGTTTTAGTTACCTTATTAGCATAACCATCAGCCACACATACATACGTAAGAGAGCTTTTTTAATGAAACCATCAAATTAAGACCAGTAGTAATTTGCTTTATGCTTATTATTACCCATAAAGTATTTATCCTCTAGCCATTCTCTGAGGCAAAAATTGTGTTTCCCTTTTTTTACTTAAAAAATTCTATTACAGATTAAAACAGGAAAAAAATGCATCAGAAGTGTGCAAATTTAGTTTACATGGCACAGCCTTCCCTTCTCTCCATAGCTAACTGATTTCCATAGCAAGGTTGGTAAAATATTTTCTTAACAGATGCATCTGAACCGTATGCAAGAAAGAACTAACTAAGCTCTCTATTTCAGGTAGATCCTTTGCCTTTAACAGGAATTCTTCTTATATGTTCTTCCGACTTTAATACTTGATAGTTTATTAGTAGATGGCTTCAGATAGCACCATCTTCTGCTGCATGTCATGGAATATTCTTGTGTCCTACATTTGAATGAGTCTGTGTTTTCTCACATTAGATTTATATTGGGAAAATAAACTCCCGGTATCTGGAATAACTGCAATGTTTGTGAAAACTTTTCTGTCTCTTTTTTTCAAATCTGCCTATCTAAGGAATTTGTGATTCTAATAACCCTCATTTTGTGGCCTTTCTTGGCTCCCTGCTCTTCTGGTACAATGTCACTAGATACCAGGGTCAGAATTAGGGCAAGCAATGTGGGTTATTTTCGATCAAATTAGCTGTCAGTTTCATCTTCCCAGAATCCTTTTTATTTCATTGGCCCATGACCCATTTTTTTTCTTTGATATTTTCTACATTTGTTTCACTGATACTCTCGTCCAAATTAAATTGTTTTGCTTCCTCTGTCACAAGATTGACGGTCTTCGGTCTAACTACTTAAAATTCACAGAAGATTTTTCTGCTTTAGAATTACTGTAGGAAAAAAAAAAAACTTCTGGGTCAGCAATATGCTAGCAGATTATCATACTTAAAAGTTCAAATTGCAAGAGAGAAATGGCTGTTTGCAGTAGGATCACTCTGGGGAGAAGGGCTTCCCCTATTGTTACTCTCTCCTCCATTTCTTTTCATCTGTCTATCCTTCAGCCCATTGGGAATCTCTAATCTTGTAAGAAAAATCCAGTTCCTTTCCATAATGAGGGATTTCAGTTTAAGGAAGGTTTCCCAAGACAAAGTCCAGCTGTGTGGGCTCCTTTTGTGCAAAAACGGAGCACAGATTTGACACTGTTCTCAGTGACAACTGAGAAAAATGCTAGCAGGTTTCTTTTCACGTATATGATAGCACAGCTACATCAGTTTAATTGACCTTAGCAATCTACATCTATCTGTGGTATGTCCCCAAGAAATGAGAGAGAGAGAAAGAGAGATCTTTTGGAACTAGCAAAAACAATAAAACTGGACACAATTTTTTTTCTTCAAGATAAGGCAACACGGTTCTTGGTACCAGTCCTTGGTAATTCTTCAAGATATGGTAACACAGTCCTGTCATAAAATATACTATATTGAAGAGTTGCCCAAAGGAGCTATTTGAAAACTCAATCCTATCCAAATCTCAGATTATTAATGTGTAACCTTTTATGGCAGAGGTGAGTTATAATCTGAGATTAAAATGATTCTTGTCATAAAAAGATGAGAGGAAAAATGCCCCGTCAACTATGCCTTGATATTTATAACCCACTTCTTCTTTTTCTTTTACTACAACCATGTATTATTTAATACATTTGTCGACTCTTTTGCTAGTTTTAAAGGGCAGAATTTGAGGGATCCCACACACCTTCTACTCCCAGAGCTTTCATGTGAGGTAGTTTGAGGGACTAGCTGATCCAAGCTACTGAGGGAATGTCTGTCTGTCCCTCTATTTATCTATTGATTTTCTGCCTTTATTATTTTTACAAATAACTCAAAGTGGCAAATACACATGATACTCCTTTCTCCTCTTATTTTGCCCACAACAACAACCCTGTGGGGTGGATTGGGCTGAGAGAGAGTAACTGGCCCAAAGTCACCAAATCTTGGCAGAAGGAGGTTTGAAACTAATATCTGACTATTGTAGATTACTTAAAAATAAGGATGATTCCATACACAAAGTTACAATAAGAATGAGATGGGATCAACTTGCTCTTGAATAGTTCAAATAATCCCAATTTTTAAAAATGGCACAACAGAGAGAGAAAAAGAGGAATGAGATCCAGGATTGCCAGGCGATTCATATTTCCAATGTCAGCAGATCCTATAAAGGAAAAACAAGCAACTTTTCTTGGCCTTCTGGAAGGCTGTTAAAACTTGGTTTTGTCAACTGGTTTGGGAATCCCTAAAAAGAGTTGAGCCTGTTAGATGGTTACATGATGGTTAACTGGAATGCACTCTACATAGTTTTTTTCCCCATTGTTCTGTTTTTTTATCTTTTAATTTATTTTGGTCTATTTTTTATTTGCTTTATTTGCTGCATCACCCTGTAAAGTCATGGAATCAATTATTAACCAACCCATTATCCTCCACTTAGAGACAAACAACCTACTCTCTAATAAACAATTTGGTTTCAGAAAAAAACTATACTGTAATCTGCAACTCTTACACTGCAAAAACATATGGACTACACAACTCAATCAGGGCAAAGCAATAGACGCAATCTACATAGTAGAGCCTTTGATTCAGTAGTACACGACAAACTACTCCTAAAACTAAAATCTTATGGTATCTCTGGACACCTGCATAACTGGATAGAAGCACTCCTCTCAAACAGACAACAAATGGTAAAAATTGGGAGCATTCTATCAAATTGTGTACCTGTCAACAGTGCCCCAGGGCAGTGTTCTGGGACCAACTCTCTTCATACTCTACATAAATGACCTCTGTGATCATATCAATAGCAACTGCGTTCTCTTCGCTGATGATGTAAAGCTATTCAACACCACAGACAATACTGCTACCCTTCAAAAATATCTTGACTCTGTATCAGAATGGTCAAACAAATGGCAACTTCAAATCTCAACAAATAAATGCTCTGTCTTACATATTGGCAAAAAAAATCAGAAAATAAAATACAAGCTGAATAGTCAAGATCTTGTTGATGACCCAAGCTCTGTCAAGGACCTTGGAGTACTCATCTCTAATGATCTAAGTGCTAGAGCCCACTGTAACTACATAGCCAAAAAGGCGTTAAGAGTTGTTAACCTAATCCTACGTAGCTTTTTCTCTGGTAATATCACACTACTAACTAGAGCATACAAAATATTTGCTAGACCAATACTCATCAGTCTGGAACCTGCATTACATATCTGATATTAACACAGTTGAAAAAGTCCAGAAATATTTCACAAGAAGAGTTCTCCACTACTCTACTTGTTGCAGAATACCTTATGCCACCAGACTTGAAATTCTAGACCTAGAAAACCTAGAACTACGCCGCCTTCAATCCGATCTAAGTGTAGTATATAAAATTATACATTGCAATGTCCTACCTGTCAACGAATAGTTCAGCTTCAACCATAACAACACAAGAGCACACAATAGATACAAACTCAAGGTAAACCGCACCAAACTTGATTGCAGGAAATACGACTTCAGCAACAGAGTAGTCAATGTCTGGAATACTCTGCCTGACTCTGCGGTTTCTTCCCAAAACCCCAAAAACTTTAACCTTAGACTGTCTACTATTGACCTCAACCCTTTCCTAAGAGGTCTGTAGGGGGCGTGCATAAGCACACCAATGTACCTACCGTCTCTGTCCTTTTGTTTCTTTTTTATTTTTCTTATATGTATCCATTTCATGTATTCATAACTATGTTTATACTTATACCTGTTATAATTGCTTGACAAAATAAATAAATAAATAAATAGATTAATTAATTAATTAATTTTAATTGGTTTGTATTGTTTGGATTAGACTGTTTGATTATGTCCTCTGCCCAGAGTCACAATATAAGTTCAGTAGCTTTATAAAATAAATAAGTACATAAATAAGTTTGGTGTAATGACTAAGGCACTGGGCTAGGAACCAGGAGATCGTGAATTGTACTCCTGCCTTAGGTATGAGTCCCTCTCTCTTTGCCCTTGGAAGAATGGCCAACTACTTCTGAAATCTTGCCAAGAAAATTGCAGGGATTTGTCCAGGCAGTTTCCAGGAGTCAACACTAACTTGAAAGCATGCACAAATATTTTTTTTAGGAAGTTAGCATCTCAGGAAGATGTATTTCTTGACCTGCTTTCTGTTTCCTAAGTTGCTAATTAATGCAGGTTTTTTTCCTTAAAAAAAGACAAATGTACAGAATAGCATTTTATTATATCATTCCTTTACTTACAGCTTTACGTGGTATAGTTCAGAGACAGTTTTTAGCACCTCATCTGCTGTTTTTGAAAACTAAGCTATAGCCTACATAATGCTTGATTGATTGCTATGGCAACTTCCTTTTTGCTACAACTTATAGCAGGAACATACTAGTACTGGGCGAAGAAAACAAAAAATTAGCATTTACCTCATGCTTGTACATTGCCCCTATTTTCTACTGGACTATCTGAAATTGGGAGTGGGGAGTGAGGAGGAGAGCTAGCATCCAATTACTAATTTTGCATAGTTAATGTTTTGAAAGCAAACACAGACCATATTGTATCTACATTTTCATCCATATGTGTATGAGACCGCTTAATCCAAGCCAGATGGAGGGTTTTCAAATTCAGAAGATTTAAATGTGAAGTGCAGTAAGTCAAACTAAGTCATTTTCTTCTCCCTGAAAGCATCAGGTGCACAGCTGGGTAAACACAGCTTCCCTCAAACTTCAGCTGCCATATTTCACTTACCTTACTTCAACATTAACCTAAATGTTTTAATATTGAGAAAGCCTCATTGGAAGACTTAGATCTTCTTTCGATTCTTAAGTATGGAAACAGTACTGCTATGAATATCAACCCCCAGGAAATATATTTTTTTTATTAAAAGATTTTTATTTTTACACATCTCTTCACATGAGCAACGTGGTTCCAGATTACAACATTTATACATAATCCTAGCTACATTTCCATCTATCATATTTAACATCACCTCAAATCATCCACCAATCTTTAGATAAATTTCCATTTCATATTTCAGTTCATTAAATCAATTCATTAAGTTAGTTCAATATCTATCTCATTTCATCCACACAAATATTTTCAATTCTTTATCCCGTTATTTCCATTTTCAGCTTACCACCTATTTTATTTTACTTTATACATCATTATCATCCTTAACTTTCTCTAGACCGATATATAATAAACAATCGAAAAAAACTAAAAATAAAATGAGACTACTCTATTTAGGATCCAAATGGTATATCCCTCCAATCTACATTATATCTTATATTCATTCCAAAGATATTCCTATAATCATTCCATATTTTTCATTTTTTCCCCTTCTTTATTTCCACTTAACCAAAACCTACCCATGCAATTTAATAATTTTTCATTCCCCTACTTTTAATCATAATAAAATACTCTCATTATAAATACTTCATATTCCAATACAATCCCTAATCATGTTTTTTCTTTATTTCCACTTAGCCAAAGTTTACCTATGTAGTTTAATAAATTTCCATTCCCCTACTTTTAATCATCAAAAATACTCTCATTATAAATACTTTATATTCCAGTAGTGTTTCTGTCATAGACGGACCAGAGACCATGATCGTGTGCAGCTTTGATCGCTCCTTGCCCTGTTGGAGGGGTCCCTTCAGGACCGGATTCATCTAACCCACCTCGGAGGGGTGGGTGAAGAGGGGGAGACTGCAAGCTGGGTTGAGGGGAGCTGCATCTCCCCTCCCCGGCTAGGTATATTCCTCTGGAAGACAGTGAGAAGTGGCAGTTTTAATAGCTGCTCTGAAGGCAGGAAGCTGCCAGACCTTTTTTTTTTTTTTTTTTTAAATAAAAATTTTATTTGGGTTTTCACAAAACATAATACAAGTAAAATTTCTTTTTCTTTCTTTCTTTCTTTCTTTTTTTTTTTTGAGAATAGCATGGTCCCCGGGTATCACTTCTCCATACAGACACAAATTCAATTTCATATTCATCTTTGTGTTCTATTCCATATCTTATTACTATTTTAACATTTTCTCAATAATTTTCCCCCTCTCAATCTTACTTTTAATTATCTCATTCCTTTCTAAATTCAAATATATATATATATTTGTTTTCTGAGGTTCTCGCGGGTATTTGTATGCGGATCTTTGGTTATTCGGGTTTTCTCCCGCGTAAGATTGGAAGTATCTAGGCAACGTTTCGATGAAGTCTCATTCATCATCTTCAGGCTTCTGTCTTCAGCTCTGTGCTTCTCAGAGTGATGTAAGCTTGCAGCTGCTTCTTCCTTTTAACTGCTAGTGGGGGTGTGACTTGATTGGGTGGGGGCTTGGCTGTGTTCTGATTGGGTGGGGTGTGTTCTCATTGGTTGGGGGTTTGGCTGTGTTCTGATTGGTTGGGGGTTGGCCATGTTCTGATTGGCTGGAGGTGTGTTCTGTTCAGGTGGGGGCTTGGTTGTGCTCAGGTTGGTCTTAGTTACTGGGGGATTTGAGCTGGTGAGCTGTGATCTTGCTGTTTGGCTTCGAGTTCGTGGTCGTGCTGCATCTTCATGGTGGGGGTCAGTTCGCTTCATGTATGGCTCAGAGGGGTTTGAAGTGGGTAGTGATGCAGCTGCAGTGCGGCTTCTGGTCTGTGGTCGTGTCTCATCTTCTGTGTGGGTGTGAGTCTGCTTTTTAGGTGGAAGTGTGGTGGTGGCATCTTGTGTGGCCTTCGTGGGTGTGGGTCTGGTGTCATTCATCATGTTAGGTATTCGTCTGTTCATGAGGGCGGGTTTCCAAATGGCTGGTAAGCGGGAGGTGTCATCTCTTTTATTCATGCTGTGTGGGCGTTTTCTATCTCTATGGCTTCTCTGATTATTCTGTTGTTGAAGTGTTCGGTTTTGGCGATAGTTCTGGTATTTTTAAAGTCAATCTCATGTCCTGTGGCTTTGAGGTGTTGGACCAGGGAAGAGGTCGATTCTTCTTTTTTGATTGAGTTCTTATGTTCTTCAACACGTGCACTTATTCTTCTGTTAGTTTGTCCAATGTATGTGGTGGGGCAGGCGGTGCAAGGGATTTCGTATACTCCTTGGTTTTCTAACTCGATTTTGTCTTTAGGGTTTCTTAGGATGGTGGATATTTTTCTGTTTGTGCAGAATGCTGTTTTAATGTTGTGTTTTTGGAGGATCTTGCTGATTTTGTCTGTAGTGCCTTTTATATATGGGAGGAGGGCTTTGCCGTTCTCTTGTTCTCTGTCTTGGATTTTGGTTGGGGTTTCTTTTTGGATTAGGTGGGTAATCTTCTTTCTTTGGAATCCATTGGCTGTTAGTACGTTGGTGAGAGTGTTTAGTTCGGTTTTTAGGTGTTGTTCATCAGCTAAGCATTTTGTTCTGGAGATGAGTGTCTCAGCTACGGAATTGATCTGTGCTGGGTGGTGGTGTGAGAGTGCGTGTAGATAGCGGTTTGTATGTGTTTTCTTCTGGTAGATGGTGTGTCCTAGGGAGCCATTGGGTTTTTTGTATACCAAGACATCTAGGAAGGGAAGTTGATTGTTAGCTTCTGTTTCCATGGTGAATTGTATTTTGGGGTGTAGGCTGTTGAGGTGTGTGAGGAAGTTGTTCAGTTTTTCTTTCCTGTGTGGCCAGATTATGAAGGTGTCATCTACGTATCTGAGCCAGAGTTTGGGTTTGTGATCATATTTTTCTAGAGCTTGTGTTTCAAAGTGTTCCATGTAGAGGTTTGCGATGACAGGTGAGAGGGGTGATCCCATGGGTGCTCCTTCTATTTGTTTGTATTTTTGTCCGTTGTAGGTGAAGTATGTATTGGATAGACAGTGGTTGGTCAGATCTAGGATGTGCTGGGGGGATTGTGTTTGTTTTGGATGGCTGTCAAGGCTTCTTTTATTGGCACTTGGGTGAAGAGGGATATGACATCGAAGCTCACTAGTAGGTCGCTGGGTTGTAAGTTTTGTTTCTTTATGATCTCGATGAACTGGAATGAGTTTCTTACGTTTGAGTTGATGGATTCTGCATAGGGCTGTAGTTGTTTGGTGAGAAATTTGGCTAGGTTTTGTAGAGGTGAGCCTATGGAGCTGACTATTGGTCTAAGTGGAGTTCCTTCTTTGTGTATCTTGGGGAGACCATAAAGCTTAGGGCATCTGGATGATTTCTCTCTGGGTATGATTCTTTGCTGGATTTCTTCACTGATGGGGGAGGCTTTTATTTTGGATCTGGTGGTTTTTTCTAGGTAGGTGGTGGGGTCTGTCTTTAGGGGTTTGTATGTGGGGTCTAGGAGTAGGTTGGTTAACTTGGTTTGGTAGTCAGATGTGTTCATAACCACTGTCGCGTTGCCCTTGTCTGCTGGTAGAATTATTATGCTGGTGTCTTCTTTCAGGTTACGTAGTGCAGTTTGTTCTTCTTTGGATAAGTTGCTTTTGGGTGGTTTGCTAGTGCAGAGGATGTTGGTGATTTCGAGTCTGATTCTATTAGCATCATCAGGGTTGGTTTTGGTCAGGCTGGTTTCAACTCCGCATATGATGGTTTCTGTGGGGATGTGTTTGGGAGCGACAGCAAAGTTGAATCCTTTTGAAAGAACCTTGGTTTTGGCTTCGGTGAGGATCTTGTCTGAGATGTTGTGCACTGTTTGTTTCATGTGTGACCTCTTCCCTGGTCCAACACCTCAAAGCCACAGGACATGAGATTGACTTTAAAAATACCAGAACTATCGCCAAAACCGAACACTTCAACAACAGAATAATCAGAGAAGCCATAGAGATAGAAAAACGCCCACACAGCATGAATAAAAGAGATGACACCTCTCGCTTACCAGCCATTTGGAAACCCGCCCTCATGAACAGATACCTAACATGATGAACACCTAACATGATGAATGACACCAGACCCACACCCACGAAGGCTACACAAGATGCCACCACCACACTTCCACCTAAAAAGCAGACTCACACCCACACAGAAGATGAGACACGACCACAGACCAGAAGCCGCACTGCAGCTGCATCACTACCCACTTCAAACCTCTCTGAGCCATACATGAAGCGAACTGACCCCCACCATGAAGATGCAGCACGACCACGAACTCGAAGCCAAACAGCAAGATCACAGCTCACCAGCTCAAATCCCCCAGTAACTAAGACCAACCTGAGCACAACCAAGCCCCCACCTGAACAGAACACACCTCCAGCCAATCAGAACATGGCCAACCCCCCAACCAATCAGAACACAGCCAAACCCCCAACCAATGAGAACACACCCCCACCCAATCAGAACACAGCCAAGCCCCCACCCAGTCAAGTCACACCCCACTGGCAGTTAGAAGGAAGAAGCAGCTGAAAGCTCACATCACTCTGAGAAGCAGAGAGCCGAAGAAGCAAGCCTGAAGATGATGAATGAGACTTCATCGAAACGTTGCCTAGATACTTTGAATCTTACGCGGGAGAAAACCCGAATAACCAAAGATCCACATACAAATACCCCGAGAACCTCAGAAAACAAATATATATATATATATATATATATATATATATATATATATATATATATATATATATATATATATATATATATATATATTTCTAAGTTTCAATACCTTTCTAGTCATCATATTTATACTTTTGTCTGTCCTGTTTCAATTTCATATTTTCTTTTCTCATTAAACAAAAATTTTCCCTGTAGTTACTGATTGGAGTATGACACCTTTGTATCTTTTATCTTTTATTCATTCAGCTCTTATTTAAACTTCAATTTATGCCTTTACAATTATAACATTCAATATAAGACATAACTTCCAGTCGAATTCTGCTTGGTGTGTGTATATATATATATAGATAGATAGATAGATAGATAGATAGATAGATAGATAGATAGATATAGATATAGATATAGATATAGATATAGATATAGATATAGATATAGATATAGATATATATAAAACAATAATAAATAAAATACTTATTCTATTCCAATTCAGCTCTATCATTAATATTAATTATAATCTTTGATATCTTTAACATTTCTTTTCAATAGGTTATCATACTTCTTACACTTATAATATTTCCATAATTTTTTCATGTTTCTTTCATATTCCTCTTCACTTAATTTTTTATAACACATTTATAATAATTAAAATGTTCCCCTCCTTTCCTAATTTCATTCTCTCAATCTCGTTATTTCATTTATTTATTAAACATTCCATTACATTACAATGAGTATTTTATCTATCATTTTAATCACACTTGTTTCATATTTTCAAAGTTCTTTTCTATTTCTAATATAACAATACTATCTTTTGTACCCTTGCAGAATCCCCCTTTCAATTAAGTTTTCACCCATTATCTCTGTGTCTTGTATGTTTTCCCTGTTTCTCTATGTCCCGTCCTTTATAATTTCTTTTCCTTCCCCTCTTCCCCTCTTCTTCTCCCTTCCCTTTTTGACCCCCTCTCTCTCTAATTCTGATTCTCTCCTCTGTAATCCTCTCTTCTGTTTCTTCCGAATGTTGTAATTACTGTTCAAACTATTCTTTTTTTGAGTTGTTTTTTCATATCTTAAATTTTTCACTCTCTTTCCCCCCTTTCCTTTCTTTTCCCCACATATAAATACTTTGTCATTGAAGATGGCTTCTTCTTTGTCCCACCCTTCTTGTTCTACAGGCATTTCTTGTTGTTTCTCATAGTTCAGGATCTCCATTTCTAAAAATTGAAATTCGAAGCCAAAAGAACCTCTTCCTTCTTGTGCATCTTCTTTCTATTTTTTAAGTTCCATTCTCAATTCTTCCAAGAGTGATACCATTTAAAAAACTTTTAAACAACCACCTGATTAATTTTAGTCCTTTAAATCAAATAGCCAAAAATCCCAAAAATCACCAAGTAATCCAAATAATCCAAAGCTGTTTCTTCTTGCTTCTTTTTTCCACTTTCCCTTCCTGGGGTTCTCTTATCTTGTTACAAAGTTTCAGTTAAAATATATCTTTTAAGAATCTTGTTAAAGTTTCACTGTTAATTCCTTTCACTTCCAGGTAGTCTCCTCCATTTTTCCAAATCCTACCCCTTTGTTTTTTTTCCCTTCTTTTAAAAGTTTTTGAGAATCCAGAAATCTTTATTATTCCTTTGACATTTTATTTTCATCTTAAATACCTGTTAATGTCAAAGTGGATTTTTGCAGGTTTCTTGCTTAAATCTCTTAGTTGTCAATATAGGGAAGAAAAGAAAAAACCCGAATCCTTTCCCTTCCCTCTCTCATTCGCCGCTTCAAAGTCTTATTTAGGAACAATGTTATTCTTTATAATTCAAATTCCAGGGTATCTTGTGTTGTTGTTTTTCCAGTTTGACCCGGTCAGCCAAGACTGATTCTAGCGAAGCAGATGGCAGCAGTTATGAAAAACTTATGAAGCCAATTCTAAACTTGAGCAGTATCTCTAAAGGAACACCCTTGCCTTTGATTGGAATAGATAGGAGACCAACTTCTAGGAATTATAAAAGAGTGGGATAGTCCACACATTTCATAGAAGAACAATGGGAATGAATGTTATTGTATATCTTTGTTTCCTTATGTGAAAGGAAAGATGTGAAATGTAATCATACAATCTACGGGAACTCTCTAAACCAGGGGTGTCAAACTCGCATCATTATGGCAGCGTCACGTAACGTATTGGGACTTTTTCCCCCTTTGCTAAACTGGACAGGGGCGGGGCCAGCACGTGATGCATCTGGCCCGCAGGCCACGAGTTTGACACCCCTGCTCTAAACTAAGTCCCAGACTTAAAGCCTGGATGTTGTGTTGCAATCCTACCAGTCCCTGATAAAATGCATCAAGGTTTGGTTGTTGTTTTTTTTAAAAAAAATTCTTTCTTCGTCTTTCCTTTCATTACAGTAAAAGAAGCTCTGCATCCTCTCAAGTTTAACCGTTGGGGTCTCCCTGAAGTTGATGAGGAGACCATGAGGACAAGTGAACCAGGAGTTTTTGCAGGTGGTGACATCAGTGGGCTGACCAACACTACAGTAGAATCAGTGAATGATGGGAAACAAGCTTCCTGGTTCATGCACAAATACATACAGGTGAGTTTTGAGTGGAGCTTTCTCTGATTTTATCCAATTAATTCAGCCTGGCCAGCGGGTGGGCATGCAGCCCTTGAGGGACATTTCCACTGTGCTGAGGCGCAGGGGGTGGCAGAGGTGCACATGTGCAGGAGCCCCGGTAGGAGCCCCGGTACATCTGCCCACCCCACCCTCTCGGAATATCGCTGCTGTCATAGCCACTTGCTTTCCACCTGGGAAATGAAATAAACAAAGCAACTGGCCACAGCGGCAGCATACTCCAGCCGCTGCCCCACCGGTTGCTTTCTGCCTTCTCGCGCCATCCCAGTCAGACTAGGTGTGTGTGTGTGTGTGAGAGAGAGAGAGGAAGGAAGGAAGGAAGGAAGGAAGGAAAGGAAGGAAGGAAGGAAGGAAGGAAGGAAGGAAGGAAGGAAGGAAGGAAGGAAGGAAAGAAGGAAGAGCTAGAAAGAAAGAGGAAGAAAGAAAGAAAGAGGAAGGAGAAAGAAAGAAGAGAGAGAGAGAGAGAGAGAAGAAGAAAGAAAGAAAGAAAGAAAGAAAGAAAGAAAGAAAGAAAGAAAGAAAGAAAGAAAGAAAGAAGAAAGAAAGAAAGAAAGAAAGAAAGAAAGAAAGAAAGAAAGAAAGAAAGAAAGAAAGAAAGAAAGAAAGAAAGAAAGAAAGAAAGAAATAGGAAGAAAGGAAGAAAGGAAGGGAGAGAAAGAAAAAGAAAGAGCAAGAAAGAAAGAGGAAGGGAGAGAAAGAAAGAAAAAAGAAATAGGAAGGGAGAGAGAGAAAACTCTCTCTGCTATTTTTAATTGTTACTTAGTTATCATATATTAATATTTTACAGTGTCCGTACACCTAGAGTGATTTTACTGCCTTTCTTTTGCCCAGGTATTTTTCAGGGTTTACATACATTAAATGTGCATAGTCCAGAGTATAAATACAGATGTGTTTAACAGAGTTGAAAGGGACTATGGAGGTCTTCTAGTCCAACCCCCTGCTCAGGCAGGAAAACTCTGAGGATGCCAAACTCTGAGTAGACGTCCTGAGAAAGGTATCAGAATAACAGAATAACACTTAGAGGAGGGCCTATACCATTTCAGAGAAATGGCTGTCCAGTCTTTTCTTAAAAACCTCCAATGTTGGAGCACCCAGAACTTCTGGTAGAAAGCAGTTCCACTGGTTAATTGTTCTCACTGTCAGGAAGTTTCTCCTTACTTTTACGTTGCTTCTCTCTTTGTTCAGTTTCCATCCTTCTGGTGCTTTGGAAAATACATTGCCCCCCTCTTTCTGGCAGCCCCTTAAAAGCCTGTTGCCACACTCTTGGGCAAAGCATGTGAGCCATTTCCTCCTTTCAGTGGTCCCTGAAAGTACATCTATAGTACGTAGATAATAAAGTCAAAAAAAGGTGAACAACATTTTTACAGAACTATAGATAGGTTGAGGCTGGGTGTGACAAGGAATGGCTAGGAGGGGAAGGGCCAGGCGAGGCACCCCTTGATGTGAGTGACATTGAATTGGCCACACCCAACTCAAGTCACATGACCACCAGGCCACGCCAGCTAATCATGTGACCACCAACCATGCCCTCAGTCACATGACCACCAAGCCACGCCCACCCAGTGACATGACCCTAAGCCACGCCCACCAAATAAGCCACGGCCACAGAACTGGTAGTAATTTTTTTTGAAAACCACCACTGGACATGAGGCATATCTACTGTATATTGATAATGTGAGATTATAGGAAAGGAATGAAAATAATAGCAATGGCCAAGTTAGTTATAACCTCTCAGCCCATGTGGCTGGAAATCTGGGAAAAATATCTCAAAATATTCACAGAGTCTTCTTCACTTTAATTTATTCACTCTAAACAAGGCTGGGAAATTTCTTTTATCGTGTCCATGATTTTGTATTTAATCCAACTGAGCCTTATTGAAATATGTGCATTTTTTTTTTTTTTTTGCTTTCTTGGTCTTGCCCACCTCTTGTGGGGTTTGACAGTTGTTTGGTTGAAAGTGAAAACAAAAAAGTTGGTTTGCCCATTCATTACAACATCTTATTCAGGTAATTAGTAGTGGGGTGACAGCTTACATATATTAATACACAGAGCAGCCTTGAAGAACATGAAATATCTATTTTTTTTAAAAAAAAATCCTTAGCATTATCTTCTGGAACAAAAATTATTATGTATGAGATGTTATCACACCAGGAGTTTCTAAAATCCATAAAATATAAAACATAGGCATCTGAAAAGAGAAACCTGTCTATTTGTCAGATATATCTGACAGTCACACAAGAGATCAACAGGAGTTAGGCAGGAGAGCCTCGCTGAAAAAGGAACATACTCAAGCAGATTCTACTGACTGCTTTTGAAAGGCTCATACATTCTGCCCTTTGATTTCACAAACTGACACTCTGGGACAATCCTTGTTTTAAAATTGCTTGTGACTTAAAAAAAAATGGCCAAATAAGAGTATTAATTATTTTGATCAAACTTATTTACAACCGAGTTTTTAAATCATCTGAACAAGTGCAAATCTTTTTTTTTTTGTTATTACCGTATTATTTAAAATTGCAAAATGGGAAAATATTCAATTAAACCTCTTTGGATTATACAGTTTGGTCCAGATATATTTAGGGTGTTTACTGATCTCAACTTATTGTCAATATTGAGATTTTGAAATTTGGATTGTTCTAAGTCTATACCCTTAAGTACTTTTCTTTTAAAAAAATAAATAATTAAGGTGTATTACTAGGTATTTATTATTCTGAAATAAAAAGTTGGAATATACCATATTGACCATAAATGGCTTAGATATTGTCTCTATGATCTTAAAAGATTAATCTAACAAAATATTTTTGTCATGTTTATTTTAATTTTTTTGGTGTTCCTTTTGCAAAGATACATTTGAGGAGTGATACAAGGAAAATGTTAACTTTTATCTGCACTATTTTCAGAGACATATAATTATAGATTGTTGTGGCAAATATGCAATTAGAGCTGTACAGTTCCGTAAATAATGTTAGCACCAGTCTCCTTCTTCTCATTGTCAAGTAGTAGAAGAAAAAATGAGAGCAGCCTGTGATGTAATGAAAAAATTGGAGCCATACTGAAAGCTGAGCAATATGGATAAAGGTAGTTTGGTGTGTATAGGAGTGTGTGGGCGAATGATTTCCATTTGTTGTTTTTTTTAAAAAAACAAGAACAAAAGAGAGAATGAAGTGAAATAATTTGAGTTCAAAATGATTCAAATAATAAAAATGAGCAGGAAACAAAAAAAAGAAGAAGTTTTAGAAAAGAAAAGAAAAGAAGTTTTAAGACGACTTCCGATATTCAGAAACTTTATACCTGCTGCAACTGAAACCAACTAAATGTTCATAAAGCAAATGTTAACATTTCTTAGATATATACCTCTTGCCATTAGCTTCGGTGGCGCAGTGGTTAAAGTGCAGTACTGCAGGCTACTTTTGCTGACTGCCGGTTGCCTGCAATTTGGCAGTTCAAATCCCACCAGGCTCAAGGTTGACTCAGCCTTCCATCCTTCTGAGGTGGGTAAAATGAGAACCCAGATTGTTGGGGGCAATATGTTGACTCTGTAAACCACTCAGAGAGGGCTGTAAAGCACTATAAAGCAGTATATAAGTCTAAGTGCTATTGCTATTGCCATTAGCCTGTGGATAGATAAACATTGCTTCAATTTGAGCTCAGGTTTCAATAACTGTTTGACAGTATCCTTATAGTTTTCCAAAAAGCAGAATGGAACTGGTCTGTCATTACTTTCTTTTAGTATTTTTTTTTCAACTTCTCATCTATATTACAAACTTGGTATTCTCTAGCATAGGGATCTCCAACCCCCAGTCCATGGCACCAGTTCACAGCATGCTAGAATCTGGGTTGCACAAATAAGCAAAGCCCCATTTGTGGAATGCAACAGCATGCAAAACCACACCCCCTCCAGTCCGTGGAAAAACCTCTTTTCATGGAAGCAGTCCCTGGCGCCCAAAAGTTTGGGGGCTGCTGCTGTAGCCGTCTCTAGTAGTAAAGTGAACTGGCTTTATGTGAGTGAAGTGAAGATATGAATATGTTTTAAAAGTCTGTCAACTGAAATAAGAACAGAGGGTTTTTTTTGGTGGGTTAGCCACTTGGTTTATGATTGCAAATATCACAGATTTCAAATACTGAAAGCATGAAAGTGTAATTCTATAATTCAACTTGAAGGCATGATAGTAATAAAAGAGAAGATGTTATCAGGTTTAGTAATAAAATCCTATATCTTCCTTTAAATGTCCTGTCAATGAGATGAATATGAGTCATCAAAATGTTTGCAATAAAATTAAACACAATTTTAGACTGAATCAATACAAGTATGGTTCCTTTTCATTATTTTTATTATCTCATGATCATTAAGTAATAGTTCCCTTCTGTCGTACTGAGTTCTTGGCATTGTGAGAAAATTTTCAGAGAAACTCAGCTAGTCCAAAGAAATTTGGCAATATGATAATGAGACTGAAAACTAAATCATATGAAAAAGAACGATTAAGGAAATTTGGAATGTTTAGTTTAAAAATATTAAAATGATTTTGATTGTATTTTTCTGTCATTTAAAGGAATATTACATATTAAAAAATTAATTTATTGGAAACCAGTAAGAGTAGTTGACCCATATTCTGATAATGGTTCCTCCTTTACCGATTCTAGACTTAATCAGGCAGATTCTGGCAAGTGAGTTAGCAAAATAAACAATTTTTTTGGCACTGAACATCTTAATGCATTCAACACA